>NC_140988.1:251253277-251335600 GCF_052327205.1 Somniosus microcephalus | reverse complement strand
TCCGTGCTCCCGGGCAACAGGTAGCCCGTCCGCGCCCGCTCTCCCGAGCCGGCGCCGCTCGTGATATCGCGCTGCGGGCGCAACCGTCCAGGAGACCCCGTGCTCCCGGCCTGAGTCAATGGATGCGCGAGCAATGGGTATGGGGGCGGGAGTAAAGAAAAAAAAGCTGTCGGCCAGCCTTCAGGGCGGGTGAAGAAGCCGGAGGCCATTTTGTCATGTCGGTTGGAAGCAGGCAAAATGTCTTTTTTTTAAATAAGAAACTGCAAAATTTGTTTATTTTTAAAAAAAGGAGCTACAAAGTACAACATCGGAAATTTGTTTCTTTTTTAAAAGAATATGCCCCTCCAGCCTTCACAAAGATGGCGGCGATCGGGGGCCGCTTGTTGACAGGGGCCGGGAGGTGCCTAGCTGGGGCGTGGGTGCGGAGGAGAGGCCGAGGCTTCGAGGCCTACCTGGAAAAAACAGGGAAAGGTAGGAAAATTAATGAGATTAGATAAAAAATTTAGAAAGTAATTAACTTTTTAAAAAAAGAATATGTGTTTTAAAAGCAACTTTTTTTTTAAAGACGCAGAAAGCGGGAAAAAGAAAGGAAAAGTTTGGAATCAAGATGGCGGCGACTCACCTCGGTTCAGAACGATAAGGCCCGCCCACACACATACCGATTGGTCGACCGTCAGGTGACCGAAGCATAGGATTGGTCAATCGTCCCGTCACTCGACCGTAGGAGGGCTCGGCCGCACGCGCCAGCAACCCGGCGTACGATTGGTCGACCTCGAGGTCACTCTATCGCTAATGAGCGGATAATGAGATGCTAATGAGCGGAATGTTGAACGTTTTTGGGTTACCGCGGGCGCGATTTTTGTCCGGCCGAAATGTAAATACGCTTACGACCGTTTCGGAACGGTAAGCTTTCTTTCGACGTAACGCACGCGTAGGTACGTTCTATAACTTTCGAGCGCATAGCCGGACAGACGCACACGTGGGGACAGACAGACAGACAGATAGACAGACAGATAGACAGATAGACAGACAGACAGAAGTATCCATTTATATATATATAGATAGATAGATAGATAGATAGATAGATGTGCAGCAGACTGCGAGACCCTCGATAAGACTCCAGTAGTGCCCTGGAAGGAACCAGAGGCAAAATAAATTTAGGGTGGTGGTGACCTTCACGACCACTAATAATGCATGGCCACCGGGTCTTCTTCTAGGAGGCTGCAGATGTCTGTCACCACCTGACGTGACAACCTCAGGCTGCAGAAGCAATGCTGTTCCAAGGGGTCAAGGAAGCTGAGCTTCTGACTGTACACCCTATAACATGGGTAGTGCCTCCTGCGACCTCAGCCCCTCTCCTGTACAACTCCCTCATTTTTTTTTATTCGTTCATGGGATGTGGGCATCACTGGCAAGGCCAGCATTTATTGCCCATTCCTAATTGCCCTTGAGAAGGTGATGGTGAGCTGCCTTCTTGAACCACTGCAGTCCATGTGGTGAAGGTACTCCCACAGTGCTGTTAGGGAGGGAGTTCCAGGATTTTGACCCAGCGACGATGAAGGAACGGCGATATACTTTCAAGTCAGGATGGTGTGTGACTTGGAGGGGAACTTGGAGGTAGTGGTGTTCCCATGTGCCTGCTGCCCTTGTCCTTCTAGGTGGAAGAGGTCGCGGGTTTGGGAGGTGCTGCCGAAGAAGTCTTGGCGAGTTGCTGCAGTACATCTTGTAGATGGTACACACTGCAGCCATAGTACGCCGGTGGTGGAGGGAGTGAATGTTTAAGGTGGTGGATGGGGTAGCAATCTAGTGGGCTGCTTTGTCATGGATGGTGTCGAGCTTCTTGAGTGTTGTTGGAGCTGCACTCATCTGGGCAAGTGGAGAGTATTCCATCACACTCCTGACTTGTGCCTTGTAGATGGTGGAAAGGCTTTGGGGAGTCAGGAGGTGAGACACTCACCGCAGAATACCTAGCCTCTGACCTGCTCTTGTTGCCGCAGTATTTATGTGGCTGGTCCAGTTAAGTTTCTGGTCAATGGTGGCCCCCAGGATGTTGATGGTGGAGGATTCAGTGATGGTAATGCCATTGAATGTAAAGGGGCGGTGGTTAAACACTCACTTATTTGAGATAGTCATTGCCTGGCACTTGTATTGCGCGAATGTTACTTGCCACTTATCAGCCCAAGCCTGAATGCTGTCCAGGTCTTGCTGCATGTGGGCATGGACTGCTTCATTATCTGAGGAGTTGTGAATGGCACTGAACACTGTGCAGTCATCAGCGAACATCCCCACTTCTGGACTTATGATGGAGGGAAGGTCATTGATGAAGCAGCTGAAGATGGTTGGGCCTAGGACACTGCCCTGAGGAACTCCTGCCGCGATGTCCTGGGGCTGTGATGATTGAGCTCCTACCAACACAACCATCTTCCTTTGTGCTAGGTATGACTCCAGCCAGTGGAGAGTATTCCCCCCGATTCCAATTGACTTCAGTTTTACTCGGGCTCCTTGATGCCACACTGGATCAAATGCTGCCTTGATGTCAAGGGCAGTCACTCTCACCTCACCTCTGGAATTCAGCTCTTTTGTCCATGTTTGAACCAAGGCTGTAATGAGGTCTGAAGACGAGTGGTCCTGGCGGAACCCAAACTGGGCATCAGTGAGCAGGTTATTGATGAGTAAGTGCTGCTTGATAGCACTGTTGACGACACCTTCCATCACTTTGCTGATGATATGAGGGTAGACTGATGGGGCGGTAATTGGATCGATTGGATTTGTCCTGCTTTTTGTGGAAAGGCCATAACTGGGCAGTTTTCCACATTGTCGGATAGATGCCAGTGTTGTACTGGAACAGCTTGTCTAGAAGCACGGCTAGTTCTGGAGCACAAGTCTTTAGCATGACAGCTGGGATGTTGTCAGGGCCCACAGCCTTTGCTGTATCCAGTGCGCTCAGCCATTTCTTGATATCACGTGGAGTGAATCGAATTGGCTGAAGACTGGCTTCTGTGATGATGGGAACCTCAGGAGGAGGCCTGTGCACCTGGTGATCACATCACAGCACATCATCGTTGCCATGGATGTTCATCATTTTGCTCTTCGGATGCACTGTCAAAATCATTAAAGGCACCTCCCATCCTGCTGGTGTCTATTTGATAGCCTCCAAACGTTCTGACGAAGGGTCATCGACCTGAAACGTTAACTCCGTTTCTCTCTCCACAGATGCTGCCTGACCTGCTGAGTATTTCCAGCACTTTCTCTTTTTATGTCTGCAATACTTGTGTGGTGACAAGAAGTCTCTGCTAAATGTTTGCCAGAGAAAACTGACAATGCAGCTGTAAGAACTGAGCATTTATTAAATTCGGGCAATCTGAAGTTGATAAACCCCCATGAAGTGCACCTGCAACTCGCCTGCTGTTCACTGCTCAATTTCCCAAGCCCGGGAAACCTGTGCTGAAATTGATAAATTTAAAGGTCAGTGAAAATCAATTTAAAAAGAGCTCATTAGCATCTCATAAGGACATTAATTATAGCGATAACTACCCGCCCGCCTGCACTAATTAATAATAATAATAAAAGGTCCCGACTCCGACAAGTAGGTTACTCGCAGGCATCCAAATACACTTCCATTAAACCCAGAAGTGGGCGCCTTGGAGCCAAGTTGCAGTTGCGATCCAAAAATCTTTTGTTTTAACTACTCACCCACCCACAACCCACCCGTTCTTGGGGGTTAAAACTCCCCCATTAAGTGCACATCAATATGGGACTGCTGATGTATTCCTTCTAAATTCTGTGCATGAAAGTCAGCATTCTGCAAAAACATAGGGGGCCAGGAGAAGCAAAGAATGAATAAGACAATAATTAGTGCTGAGGTTTACACCAAATAAATAATTCCTGAGCTCTTTTCCAGCAAACATATGTGTCAAATACTGTGCAGTTGCTCTAAGGAACAAATATACCCTCAGTGCTCCAGAGCATATTTGTGGTTTCTATTCAGAAGAAAGAGGGATCTTAGTAGGGCCAAAAACTACTGCGAGTCTTGTTAATATCAACGGTTCCTTCCTGTCCCAGTACTGGCGCCAGTGTCCCCCTCCTTCCCATACCAGTCTTTCAACTACGCATTCAGCTTCCTGATCTGCCTATCCCTATTCCAATTAGCACATGACTCTGGTAGTAATCCTGAGGATATCACCCGTGAGGTCCTGCTTTTTAACTTCTGAGGTTCCTAACTTCTGATATTCCCTTAGCAGGAGCTCCTCCCTATTCTACCCTATGTCATTGGTCCCAACATGGACCACAACAACTGGATCATCTCCATCCCATTCTAAGTTCCACACCAGTTGCTCCGAGATATCCTTTACCTTTGCACCAGGTAGGCAACACACCCTTCTGGACTCTCAGTTGCGACTATCCCTCTAATTATCAAATCCCTTACGATTGCAACCTTTCTATTCTGCTCTTACCCCTCCACCACTGCCCTGCCCCCCACCCCCCTCGCCCAGCTTTGGACATCCTCCTGCTCCACGGTGCCATAGTTATTATTCTGGCTGCCCACCCCGCTGCCTGCATCCTTACCCTCACAGGGAGCAAGTACATTGTACCTGTTGGACAGGATCAGTGACTGTTGAGCCTCCTTCTCTATCTCCCCTTGATTCCCCTTACCCTGTTGGCTAACAGTCACACTCTCCCATTCCTGCACCTTTGCTTTCCTCTGAGGTATGACTGCACTCTGGAGAGCACTATCCAAAAATTCCTTCCCCTCCCTTATAGGTCAGAGTGTCTCTAACTCGCACTCCAGCTCAAAGACTGAGCCGGAATGTCTCAAGCTGGAGACATTTACTGCAGATGTGGCAATCCGGAACAGGCTCACTGTCCACAAACTCTCACATATTTCAGTCCCCACACACAACCTACATTGCCATTTAAGAACATAAGAACATAAGAAATAGGAGCAGGAGTAGGCCATTTGGTCCCTCGAGCCTGCTCTGCCATTCAATAAGATTATGGCTAATCTTCTACCTCAACTCCACTTTCCTGCACTATCCCCATATCCCTTGATTCCCTTAATATCCAAAAATCTATTGATCTGTAACTCAATGACTGACCCTCCACAGCCCTCTGGGGTACAGAATTCCAAAGATTCACCACCGTCCGAGTAAAGACATTTTTCCTCATCTCAGCCCTAAATGGCCGACCCCTTAATCTGAGACTGTGACCCCTGGTTCTAGACTCCCCAGCCAGGGGAAACATCCTCCCTGCATCTACCCTGTCAAACCCTGTAAGAATTTAGTATGGTTCAATGAGATCACTTCTCATTCTTCTAAACTCTGGAGAATATAGGCCTAGTCTACTCAATCTCTCCTCATAGGATAATGCCCTCATCCCAGGAATCAATCTGGTGAACCTTCGTTGCACTCCCTCTATGACAAGTTAGTGGGAGTGGTATATAGACCTCCAAACAGTAATGTGAAGGTTGGGGATGGCATTAAAAGGGAAATTAGAGAAGCGTGCGATAAGGGCACAGCAGTCATCATGGGTGACTTTAATCTACATATAGATTGGGCTAACCAAATTAGTAACAATACTGTGGAGGAGGAATTCCTGGAGTGTATACGGGATGGTTTCCTGGACCAATATGTCGAGGAACCAACTAGAGATCAGGCCATCTTAGACTGGGTATTATGTAATGAGAAAGGATTAATTAGCAATCTTGTTGTGCGAGGCCCCTTGGGTCAGAGCGATCATAATATGAGAGAATTCTTCATTAAGATGGAGAGTGAAGTAGTTGACTCAGAGACTAGGGTCCTGAATTTAAATAAAGGAGACTACGATGATATGAGGCACGAGTGGGTAGGATTGATTGGGGAATGTCACTCAAAGGGTTGACGGTGGATAGGCAATGGCAAACATTCAAAGATTGCAGGGATGAACTACAGAATTTGTTCATCCCAGTTTGGCATAAAAATAAAACAAAAAAGGTGACTCAACCATGGCTAACAAGGGAAATTAGGGATAGCATAAGATCCAAGGAGAGGACTTATAAATTGGCCAGAAAAATCAGTAAACCTGAGGATTGGGAGCAGTTTAAGATTCAACAAAGGAGGACAAAGGGATTAATTAAGAGGGGGAAAATAGAGTATGAGAGTAAGCTTTCAGGGAACATAAAAACTGACTGTATAAGCTTTTATAGATATGTGAAGAGAAAAAGATTGCTTAAGTCAAGCATAGGTCCCTTGCAGTCAGAATCAGGGGAATTAATAATGGGGAACAAAGAAATGGTTGACCAATTAAATACATATTTTGGTTCTGTCTTCACAAAGGAGGACACAAATAACCTTCCAGAGATGTCGGGGAACATAGGGTCTGATGAAATGGAGGAACTGAAAGAAATCAGTATTTGTAGGGAAATGGTGTTAGGGAAATTGATGGGATTGAAGGCCGATAAATCCCCAGGGCCTGATAATCTACATCCTAGGGTACTTAAGGAAGTGACCCTAGAAATAGTAGATGCATTGCTGATCATCTTCCAACATTCAATGGAATCTGGAACAGTACCCATGGATTGGAGGGTAGCTAATGTTACCCCACTATTCAAAAAAGGTGGTAGAGAGAAAACGGGGAATTACAGACCGGTAAGCCTGACATCGGTAGTGGGGAAAATGCTAGAGTCCATTATAAAAATGTAATAGCAGAGCACTTGGAAAACAGTGACAGGATCGGACAATGTCAACATGGATTTACAAAAGGTAAATCGTGCTTGACTAATCTACTGGAATTTTTTGAGGATGTAACTGGTAAAATAGATAAGGGAGAACCAGTGGATGTGGTGTATTTGGACTTTCAGAAGGCTTTCGATAAGGTCCCGCATAAGAGATTAGTGTGTAAAGTTAACGCACATGGAATTGGGGGCAAGGTATTGACTTGGATAGAGAACTGGTTGGCAGACAGAAAGCAAAGAGTTGGAATAAACAGGTCTTTTTCCGAGTGGCAGGCAGTGACTAGTGGGGTACTGCAGGGATCGGTCCTTGGACGCCAACTATTCACAATATATATTAATGATCTAGACAAGGGAACTAGATGTAATATCTCCAAATTTGCAGATGACACAAAGCTGGGTGGGCGTGTGTGCTGTGAGGAGGATGCCGAGAAACTACAGGATGATTGGGACAGGTTGGGTGATTGGGCAGAAGCATGGCAGATGCAATATAATGTGGATAAATGTGAGGTTATCCACTTTGGTGGCAAAAACTGGAAGACAGATTATTATCCGGATGGCAATAGATTGGGAGAAGGGGAAGTGCAACGAGACCTGGGTGTCCTTGTGCACCAGTTGCTGAAGGTAATCATGCAGGTGCAGCAGGTGGTTAAGAAGGCAAATGGTATGTTGGCCTTCGTAGCGAGAGCGTTTGAGTACAGGAACAAGGATGTCTTGCTGCAGTTGTACACGGCCTTGCTGAGACCACATCTTGAGTATTGTGTGCAGTTTTGGTCGCCTTATCTGAGGAAGGATGTTCTTGCCATGGAAGGAGTTCAGCGAAGATTCACCAGGCTGATACCTGGGATGGCAGGAATGACGTATGGGGAGAGATTGGGTCGACTGGGCTTGTACTCGCTGGAGTTTATAAGAATGAGAGGGGATCTCATTGAAACTTTTTAAATTCTGACAGGACTGGACAGACCAGATGCAGGAAGGATGTTCACAGTCTAAGGATAAGGGGTAGGCCATTTAGGACAGAAATGAGGAGGAATTTCTTCACCCAGAGAGTGGTGAACCTGTGGAATTCTCTACCACAGAAGGCAGTAGAGGCCAATTCATTAAATATATTCAAGAAGTAGTTTGATATATTTCTTAAGGCTAAATGGATCAAGGGGTATGGGGAGAAAGCAGGGACCGGGTACTGAATTTGGATGATCAGCCATGATTGCATTGAATGGCGGAGCAGGCTCAAGGGGCCGAATGGCCTACTCCTGCTCCTATCTTCTATGTTTCTATCCTTTGACGTAATAAAACTCACTATGCACTTGGTTCGAGTATAAAGCAAGGCTTTAATCAACTTGTTTCAAAGCATGGAGGTCTACTTATCTTTCACTAGTTCCTGTTTACAAAATGTCCTGGGCAAGCTGGGCCCACGCCCGAGTATTTATACTCCTTGGACGGCGCCACCAGCTGGCCGTCCAGTGTTATTTCATGAGTCTTTCTTCATGGATCATAAGATTCATAACTTTCTTCCTCCCTAAAGATTTGGAAGTCCGATGACTTCCTTTTAACGGATTAGCCAGACCACGAATAGCCGCAGTCTTTTAGCTCTTCGCTTGTGGCTGGAGGGCACGTCTCCCCGGACTGTGTCTGGGTCCCTTGGTCGCTTGATCCATACTGGTAGGTCGACAGGGCCCATGTTGCCTTGATCGACCTGAGGGAGACTGGGGAGATCATTACTCCGGGCGCGGGTCCCCACAGGCACAGAGCTGGCTTCATTTTGTTTGGTAGCTGGGGATTAACTGGTATCCTGGCTTCGTGTGGCCATCCCATGGGGAGCGCTCGGCTCCCCGAGTTGATCTGGCGGAGCAGCCGGCAGATCTCTTGATGTCTCAGGTAGGGCGTCATCTTCAAAGGAGCGCAGAGTGTCGGCATCATTACCGTGGGACCCTCTATCATTTGGGTCCGTGGGACTGGTTGGACAGGGAGCCAGATCTCTGAGTGAAATGGTGGACTCCCGGCCATCAGGGTACCGCATGTGCGTGCAAGTGGGATTAACGTCTGTTAACTCCACCTCGTCGACGAAGGGATCATTTTTGGCAGATCGGACGAATCTTCGGAGCAGCACGGGGCCAGGAGCTGCCAACCATGACGGTAGGGACGTCCCATGTGTGGAGCGATGCTGGAACCTGAAGAATCGCTCGTGAGGCGTGACGGTGGATGTGGAAAGAAGAGACCTGATGGAATGCAACACATCTGGGAGCACAGTTTCCCACTGCTGATCTGGTAGGTTGCGTCACCTCAGTGCAAGACCAACAGCGTTCCAAATGATAGCATTGTATCTCTCAACCTGTCCGTTACCGATGGGATGATACGGTGTCGTTTTACTTGTGGCGATTCCCTGTTGGGAAAGATAACTTTTGGGTTCGCTTGGCATGAAGGAGGGACCCTGATCAGAGTGGATGAAATTGGCCGTACCGCAAAGGGAAAAGACTTGATCGAGGCATTTGATCACTGTGGAAGTAAGCATATTGGGACAGGGGAAAGCAAAGGGAAAGCATGAATATTCGTCCACCATCGTAAGTAAGTCGGTGTTTCGCGTTGAGGAAGGCAATGGCCCTTTAAAGTCAATGCTGAGTCGCTGCATAGGCTGCATAGCGTGTACGAGCGAGTCATCCGATGGACGGAAGAATTGCGGTTTTAATTCCGCACAAATTCTACAGGAGGAGCATTTTCTTTTCACATCTTCCGTAGAAAATGGAGCTTTTTAGATCGCACAAAGTACAGCATACAGGTAACACCAGGATGGCATAAGTCAGTGTGAAGATCCGCAAGGGTCGAAGTTGACATAGAAGAGCAGAATGCCCACATGAGGATATCCGGGGCCACATTCTCTTTGCTGGGTCGATAATGTATGGTGTATCCAAAGGCGGCCAATTCCATCCTCCAGAGTTGTATTTTGTTATTCTTGATCTTAGTGCGTTTCCGGTTATCCGGCATAAAGGCCACGAAGCGCTGGTCGGTTATAAGCGTGAAATGGCGATGAGAAAATGACTCCATTGACCTACAGCTTCAATGATGGCCGTAGCTTCCTTCTCAACAGGAGGATAATGGAGCTCGCTAACCTGCAAAGTTCTGGACAGAAATGCAATGGGTCGACAACCTTGATTCAAGGCAGCAGAGATCGCCACATCCGATGCATCGCACTCGACCATGAAAGGAAGATTTTCATCAATGGAGCGAAGCGTGGCTTTTTCCAATTGTCGCTTGAGGAGGTTGAAAGCTGAAATAGCCGCTGCCTCCAATGGAAATGACTTTGCGTGAAGCAGGGGCTGGATCATGTCGGAGAAGTGGGGTATCCATTTCGCATAATAGGCGAACATACCGAGTGCCCGACGAAGAGAGCCGAGATTCGTAGGGGGAAGGAGCTCCTGAAGCAGACAAAGTCACTCCGGGTCCGGCTTGATGACACCGTTGCCCACCCAGTAGCCAAGGATGTTGACTGATGATACTGATTTCACAGATTTGGACTCATTTAAGGTTAAGTTGCGATGATGGAGAAGGTCAAAAAATTTTTGGAGGTTGGCATCATGCTCCTTCTGGTCATGACCAGCAATGGTGATATTATCTAGATATGGAAAAGTGTCCGTTAAGTTCTCCTGTTTGACTAGGCTATCCATTGCCCGTTGAAAGATGGCCACCCCATTGGTGACTGCAAATGGAAGGCGACAAAGCTGGTAAAGTGGTACTTGATGGTATGCGCTCTTTAAATCAAAAGTTGAAAATACCTTGTAGTTGGCAAGGTTATTGACCATGTCATCGATGCGTAGTAGTGGGTAGGCATCCAGGTCGGTATACTAGTTAATAGTTTGCGAGTAATTGATGCAAAGACATTTCTTGTGTTGCTTCAGAGGATTTTTAACAACGACGACTTGAGCCCGCCAGGGAGATGAACATGACTCAATGATACCGTCAGCAAGAAGGCGAGAGATTTCTGCCTCGATAAAGGATCGATCATCTTGGCTGAAACGTCGTGATTTAGTGGCTATGGGCTTACATCGGGGGGGAAAGATCAGCAAACAAGGAGGGTTCCTCGAGCAAAGCTGCCGAAAGCACACAAAATGGTACTTTGGAAATAGTAAGCTCTGATTTTGACCCTCCAAACTCGAAAGTGAGTCTTTTGTGTTGTTTCTGGAAATCCTGCCCCAGGAGCACATCACTGCATAGGTTTTTGAGCACCCCGAGCTGGGTGGAGAAATAAGTGCGGCCATTGAGATTAAGGTCGACAAGACAAAAGCCGGAAGAGCTGGTGGTCAGTGTCGTCAGAGCCATTGCAATTTTCCTGTCCGAGGGGTAAATACGCAGTTTTATCTGACTGACAGCCCGCTCAGTAATGAAGCTGTCAGAGCTGCATGAGCCAATTAGTGCACTCTGAATCTGTCCATTTACCAAAACTTTTGTTGCTGCATGGGACAGACTTTGGGGAAAAATAGCTGTGATGGGAGGAGGGGCAATTTTACCCTTGACAGCTTTAACCTTAGTAGTGGGTCTTAGGGGAGGAGCAGTTTCATAGATAGCAGCTATAACCTTAGTAGTGGCTCTTGGGGGAGGAGCAGTTATTTAGATAGTAGCTGCAAAACTAACAGGAGCTCTCGACTGGTATACCTTAGAAAAGGGGCCTTTCTTACTAACAGAGGCTCTTGACTGGCATACCTTAGAAAAGTGACCTTTCTTGCTGCAATGATTGCAGGTTGCGTTATGAGCAGGACAAAATTTCCTATAATGGAACGCACCTCCATAGAAGAAACACTTCCTTCCAGATTGCCATGATGCCGCTAGGGCAGGGTTGTCATCAATGAAGGCTTCTAGGGTAGGGTTGTCATCCGCTAGGTTAGAGTCATCATCAGTGAGGGCTTCCACCCGAGACCTATCGAAGGAGTCATTAAAAGTGATAACAGCAGCTTGTGCACGAGGTAAAAGATAGGTATCTGCATTCCTCTTTGCTAAGTCCAGGGAACATGCCTGGTCATAGGCAGCCTCTAACTCGAGGGTTTTATTCTCCAACAGACGCTGGCGTGTGAAGGGAGACGTAATTCCATTAATAAAGGAATCACAAATTAGCTCCTTCTGGTACTGCTCAGCTGTGACAGCTTTAAGGTAACAATCCTTGCTGAGCCTGCGAAGCTATTGAAGGAATTCGTCAAGTGATTCCCCAGGTTGTTGTCGAGTTGTGGCCAATAGATGCGGAGCAAAAATTTTGTTTGTGGCCTTAACATATAGTCGCTGTAATATTAGGATAGCGGAGTCATAGTCTACACAATCTTTGATATAGTCAAACACATGAGGAGATACATAATTGGCAAGTATCTCTAATTTATCAGGAACATTCTCACCACACACCCTGAGGAAGTTGCTGAAGGTACAATACCAGTGTTTCCTTACCATAGCAGTTGTCGGTGAATTCGGGTGTAGGTCAAGACGGGCGGGTCTGAGTAGTTTGTCCATGATGGATTGATTACTACACCGGAGTTCCCTTCTGCAGTTGAAGTCGTAGCTGGCTGTTCCCGAAATCACTCAGAGCATGGAGTTGGTATCATGTTGATTAAATTGACGTAATAAAACTCACTATGCACTTGGTTCGAGTATAAAGCAAGGCTTTAATCAACTTGTTTCAAAACATGGAGTCCTAGTTATCTTTCACTAGTTCCTGTTTACAAAATGTCCTGGGCAAGCTGGGCCCACACCCGAGTATTTATACTCCTTGGATGACGCCACCAGCTGGCTGTCCAGTGTTATTTAATGAGTCTTTCTTCATGGATCATAAGATTCATAACATCCTTCCTTAGGTAAGGAAACCAAAACTGTACACAATACTCCAGGCGTGGTCTCACCAGGGCCCTATATAAATGCAGTAAGATGTCTTTACTCTTACACTCAAATCCTCTAGCTTTTATTTATTTATTTATTAGTATTATTTTAGTTCTAGATATAATACAATTACTTGAGATCTAGTTTATATTTAGATTTAGCTTGACTTCAGCTTAATTTGTAACAAATTAGCCTTTTTTATTGTTAACTTCTTTATTTTAATATTTCCTTAACTCCTATTTATTATTTATATATACTGTATATATCAGATTTTAATTTAATAAAATTCAGAACCCTTTAATGACAGTAGCCTCTATTTAGTTAATTTTAACCCCCTAGACCTGATTAATTAATTAAACACTAAATTAATTATATAACAAATTAAACACTTAGCTGTAATTCCTCAGACTCCACTGCTCCTCTGATGTCGCTTTTTCAGATTCTGAATTTTTTTTCCAGATTTTTCCCAGTGTCACAAAGAGACCTCGTGTCACAACTGCATCTCCCACGCTTTATAGCTGTTCCTAGCAGTCGCTCCTCCCGCGCTTTATAGCCAGTTAATATTGTTCCAGGAGAAAAGGGCATACAATGCCGGGGAGGAGCAGCTCAGTGATGGGAGTTGGCGGGGTGGTGGGGGGGCGGGATGGTCGGGGTTAGTGTTGCGAAGGTGGGGGCAGAGCTGACAGATTTTGAGGACACGGCTTTGAGTTCCAGGGAAGAAAAATAGCTTTGGTCATCAGCGATGGTGAGGTTGGAGGGCGGAGCCAGTGCCAGCTGCAGGTACATCTGATGCTAAGTAACAGCCGCTCCTGCTCCAGCAATTTTAAGAAGCAAACCACCACCAGCGCTCCAGGCTTGACACGCTCTCTGAATGCACACACATAATTCCCTCATTTCCTCTTCTTCTCCAGGTTAATGAACATTAGACCTATATTAAGACCTATATACAGACCTATATACAAGCTCAGAGGTTGATCTCCAAGGATATACAGCAGATGTCAAGGGTCTCTATTTGGTCCACCGGAATCATCTGCAGCAACAACAACTTGTATTTATATAGCGCCTTTAACGTAGTAAAACATCCCAATGTGCTGCACAGGAGTACTTTAAGACAAAAAAAAATTTGACACTGATCCACATAAGGATAAATTAGGACAGGTGACCAGAAGCTTGGTCAAAGAGGTAGGTTTTAAGGAGTGTCTTAAAGGAGGAAAGAGAGGTAGCAAGGTGGAGAGGTTTAGGCAGGGAATTCCAGAGTTTAGGGCCTAGGCAACAGAAGGCACGGGCACCAAAGCTTGAGCGATTATAATCAGGGATCCTTAAGAGGGCAGAACATCAGGGAAGTATTTTTCAGAGATCTATACAGCATGTAGCAGCTCCATTTTTGTCTTTAACGGCCTCTTCCAACTCAAGTTCAAGTTTAGAGAGCCCTGCATTTCAGCCTTCAGACACTTGGGGCTGGTTTGCGGGTGTGCTGAGAAATAGGTTAAAGTGGTCCCGGCAGTAAGGACTTTAAATCGATCACTTGCACCAAATGGGTCAGTTCATGAGAAGACTATACCTTATGTATGTACATGTAAGTTACACAGATGATAATAATGCCTTATGAATAAATTATGGGAATTCTAGTGCCTTATGCCATGCATGTCATTTGCATGTATAGACTAATAAAAAGACAGGCATAGAAGATGACCCTCCCTCTCACCTGGACCAGAAATTTGGTGTTATGGAGGGACTTTTTGGAGTTGAGTTCTCTCCAGGATAATATAGCTGATGGTGGAAGATCGAAACTGAACCATCTCTGTGGTAAACTCAGTAATCTGATACTGAGCCAGAGAGGCCTGCAGTACTCTAGTGTACTGCGATGATCACTCAGTCAGCCAGCCTCATTAAGGAGAAACAAAGTTTCAATGGAGACTGGAATTCCTTCTCATTTGTATTATGTCCGTGTATAATTGAGACACGGACTGCAGGAGTTGATTATAACAAGTCTTTACTGAATGGAGACAACCTGGAAACTGAAACTACAGAAGCCTGCTAGGGCCTTTATACAGGGGTGGTCACTGCCGGTACTGCAGTCTGAGACCAGTTATTCCCTTAAAGGTACATACACAACAATTCCTCCCCTTTTAGATAAACAGTACATAACATTCATTTAACAACTAAATAATAACTAATTACAATTACGGTTGCTAGATACATTGGTTGAAGTTAAGCAATTATAAGTTCAGTCTTTGAGGAGGCTTCCTGATTCTGTCTGGATAACGCCTCTTTGGGATATCAGGTTCTTCTGGCAAGGTTGAGTCGGGATCAATGTCGTTGTTTGGTTCGCCTGCTTCCAATATCACCGATTCTGCGGTAGATGCAATTGGTACTTCGGTTTCATCGCCAGGTGTATCAGATCGTGGTGTGGAGTTGACGTTTTCCAGTGACTCTAGAATCTGGTCAGCATGGCGTCTTATAATGCTCTCTCCAATGTCCACGGTATACATTAGAGGTCCTTGTCGTGTACAGATCGTTCCTGGCTGCCATTTCTCTGTGCGGTAGTCCCGGGCCAAAACTGGTTGACCTATCTTAAAAATCCTGGTCGGCCTTTCATTCATATTCTGAAACTGCCTGTTCTCCACATCTCTTCTGACATTTGGCTTAACCAAATCCAAGCGGCATCGTAGTCTTCGATTGAAGAACATCATGGCTGGAGTTTGGTTGGTAACCGCATGTGTCGCATTCCGGTAGGCAAACAAGAAGTTATCCACCTTGTGTTGTAGGGGTATATCTTCATTACACATTCCCTTGATAGCCTTCTTGAATGTTTGAACAAACCTCTCGGCCAATCCATTAGTGGCTGGATGATATGGGGCGGATGTGTAATGTTTAACACCATTGTTCTTTAAGAACCTCCGGAACTCTTCAGACACAAACTGTGGTCCATTGTCAGAGCAAATCTGTTCAGGCAGCCCATTCCTGGCGAATATGGTTCGTAAGACTGTGATAGTTTTTTCTGTGGTGGTTGAGGACATTTTTATTACCTCTGGCCACTTTGAATGTGCATCCACCGCAATTAAAAACATCAAGTCCATAAAGGGACCAGCAAAATCAATGTGCACCCTTTGCCATAGAGATGAGGGCCACTCCCATGGATTTAGAGGGGCTTGTGCTGGGGCGTTTTGGACCTTCTGGCATCCTGTACAGCTCTTGGTCATCTCTTCAATATCTCTATCGATTCCCGGCCACCACACAAACACTCTGGCTAAGTTCTTCATTTTTACCCCTCCCAGATGACCCTCATGAAGCTCATTGAGCACTCTATCCTTCAATTTGGGTGGAATTACTACTCTGGATCCACACATCAAGGTTCCTCTGCACACTGACAGCTGTTCTCTTCTCGGCGAGAATGCTGGCAGCAGTGGTTCGCCATGTGCTGGCCATCCCTTCACCGTTAAGTCATAGACCCTGGAGAGTGTCGGGTCATTTCGTGTTTCCTTTTCTATGTTTGCATTCGTCACAGGGAGACATTCGACTATAGTCGAGTGGAATAACTCCACTGGATCCACTGCCAGTTCTTCTTCCGCTGTCGGCAACGGTAGGCGCGACAATCCATCAGTATTCCCATGCTGTTTAGATCCTTTGTACTCGATGTCATATTGGTGTGCCCCTAGGAAAAGGGACCACCTCTGTAGCCGTTGTGCCGTCATTATCGGTACGCCCTTCTGAGGGTTGAAAATGGAGACGAGAGGTTGATGATCAGTTAGTAGAGTAAATTTCTGACCGTGCAGGTAGTGATTGAACTTCTTCACCCCCCACACCAGGCTGAGGGCCTCTCTGTCAATCTGGGCGTAGTTACGCTCGGCTGAAGTTAACGAGCGTGACGCAAAAGCTATCGGCCTCTCTGAACCATCAAGGAATTTATGTGACAGTACCGCCCCAACACCGTAGGGAGACGCATCACACGCCAGTCTTATTGGTAGTGATGGGTTGTAGTGAGCCAATACTTCTCTTGAAGTGATTAGGTCCTTACCCTTCTGAAAGGCCCGCTTACATTCATCGCTCCATTTCCATGCTACTCCCGTTCGTAGTAGGTCGTTCAGTGGATGCAGAATAGTGGACAAATTCGGCAAAAACTTATGGTAGTAATTCACCAATCCGAGGAATGACCTCAGTTGTGACACATTTTCAGGCGCTGGAGCCTTAACTACCGCTTCAATTTTGTCAGGGGACTTATGCAACCCCTCTTCATCAATCACGTGGCCACAATACGATATCTGTTTCTTAAAAAACTCGCACTTAGGGCGATTGGCTCGTAGCCCATGTTCACGTAGTCTAGTGAGCACCTGCTCTAGGTTGGCAAGGTGTTCACTGTCATCTTCACCTGTCACTAGGATGTCGTCCAAGTAACACTGAGTCCTCGGAATCCCTTGCAGGACTTGTTCCATCGCTCTTTGCCATATCGCCGGAGCTGATGCTACTCCGAATACCAGTCGATTATATTGGTAAAGTCCTTTGTGAGTGTTTATCGTGAGATACTTCCTAGAGGATTCTTCAACCTCCATCTGCAAATATGCTTGTGCTAGGTCAATTTTTGTAAAACGCTTCCCTCCAGATAGTGAGGCGAAGATATCTTCTATCCTTGGAAGAGGATATTGTACTGTGTGAAGGACTGGGTTCACCGTCACCTTGAAGTCCCCACAGATGCGAACCTTCCTTGGCTCCTCAGACTTATTGTTTAATGTTTTCTTCATGACAGGAACAATGGGTGTCGCCCACTCGCTCCAGTCTACCTTAGATAACACGCCTGCATTCTCCAGATTCTCCAGCTCTGCCTCGACGGCTGGGCGAATTGCATATGGTACCGGCCTTGCTTTGAAAAACTTGGGAATTGAATTCTCCTCTATTTTTATCGAGGCGGTTACGCCTTTAAGAGTGCCCAGTTCTTGTTGAAATACCTCTTTGGCGTCAGCTAAGATTGTTGACAATCGTCCAGGAGTGACGTCGTCATCCTTTTTACCAGCCACCGTCAGTGCCTGAATGGAGTGCCAGTCTAAACTTATCTTTCTGATCCATTCACATCCCAATAATGGTGGTCCACCATCTTGCAGAATGTAGAGATAGAATTTCCGTATTTTCTTGCCGTTGTATTCGACAGGCACCCTTATTTTTCCTCTGGGGTATACTTTTTGCCCCGTATACGTCCTCAAGACAATGGACGTCTCTCTCAAGGGTATGTGTGAGAATAGCCGCTCATAGTCTCGTCGATTCATGACGGTTAGAGCTGATCCTGTATCCAATTCCATTTTGACTTGGGACCCTGCTATCGTGAGGGTGACCCAAATGGTTCGGTGATCCTCTTTTGCGATTACGTTGTGAAGTTTGAGACAGCTTAGTCTCTTGTTCCCGGATTCACTATCGCTCATCTGGTCTTCAGAACTACTGTCCGTCATCTTTTGTACTTTCCTGTACGGTTCCTTAATTTTTGTTGTCGTTGCTCTTCTTCCCAGACCTGCAAACTCGTGCAATGTGTCCCATCTTTCCGCATTGCCTGCATATTTTGTCCTTGGACCAGCAGTCCTTCTGGTCATGGTTTGTTCTGCCGCAGCGATAACATTTTGCAAATCCCCGTGTCATCATGGGTGCCGTATTCCTGTGGCTTTTGTTGTATTTCCGCAGCTCCCCTTGCTGCTGCTTCATATGATACTGCCACGCTGAAAGCCTTATCTAGCGTCAGCTCTTTCTCGAGAGTAACCTCTTCTGGGTTCCTTCACTCAGGAGTCCACAGACAAATTTGTCCCGTAAGGTATCTGCCAGTCCTGCTCCGAACTGGCAGTGCTTTGATAGCATTGCTCTCATTTTTATGCTGATTTCTCCTGTGGAATTTAAATCTTTCTGCTATCAGCAGCGGTGTAGGATTTAGGTGTTCCTGTAGGATAGCAACAATTTCGTTAAAACTCTTCGCCTTCGGTTTGGCTGGAGTAATCAGGTCCCGCAATAGGCCGTACGTTCTTGCGCCCATTAAATTTAGCAATACCGATGCCTTTTTCTCATCAGCTATTTCGTTTGCCTCGCAATATACCTCGATTCTTTCCACATACGTGGTCCAGTCTTCTATTGCATTATCAAAGGCAGTGATATCGCCAGTCTTTGGCATCTTGAAAATCTAAGATGGCGCCTCCCGCGCTTTGCCTTCGTCCCCAATGGATCAAAATGGCGCCTCCCGCGCTTTTCCTTCTTCCCCGCTGAGTTAAGATGGCGCCTCCCGCGCTTTCCCGCCGCTGCCGCTGCTGCCGCTGCTGTTGCTGGCGATTATATTTATTTTACTATTCTGTAATGGCGATGCCCTATGGTCTTCACGCCTCCCCGATCGCTGCTGCCAACGCCGCTCTCCGCGGTATTTTTATTTTTCTATCGCCCTTCAATATTTGCTCCGTTAATTGAAGAACCGTTCCTGTCGTGGAGCGGACCCTCTGGGACACTTCCCTCCCTCTTCTTAGGTCCGAACGCTGCCCGGCTTCGAAGCACCGGCCGCGCCCTGTGTGCTCCACCCTCTCTCTCTCTCTTTGCTTCCTGACTCGCTGCCCAGCCCCATTGCAGAGCCACCCGATCGAGCTCTAGCCCGCCGCAGCCCAGGAAGGATCAGTGCACTACCTGCCACCAGCCCGATTAGCTGGGAAACCACAGACTGGAGACCAAGCCTGGCTCTCGACAGTCTCTCCTGCACTTTTCAATTCGATGATTTGGAGGCCGGTTGCCCACGGTCGACGCCCGTTTCTCGAGTTTCTTTGGATTATTTTTTTTTTCTTTCTTCTGGCTTCGACCTTCAATAACGTCATCTGAGGTGCTGCCGAGTTGCGGGTAAGTTCCTTTCTTACTCGTCGCCAGTATTATGTCCGTGTATAATTGAGACACGGACTGCAGGAGTTGATTATAACAAGTCTTTACTGAATGGAGACAACCTGGAAACTGAAACTACAGAAGCCTGCTGGGGCCTTTTATACAGGGGTGGTCACTGCCGGTACTGCAGTCTGAGACCAGTTATTCCCTTAAAGGTACATACACAACAATTTGCCTACTCAATTCTGGGTGGCCCTAGCTGGACAAATACCTGGATGCTTCCCTGTGCTCTATGTCACCCAGCTTTTCTTCTTTTCCCAAAAAAAATCCAAGTATGCTTATTCACCTCCTGCCCTAATGGCACCAGGAGTCCATTTTTACATGTTACACAATTTTAGCTGGTTAAACTCCAGCAGTATCCTGTTCACAGTTAAAGCCCCTTGCCCGTAAGCTCTCCCTACAGGAGAAAAACTTATACTCCATATCAGACAAACTGAATTTCTATTATGGTCGATTTTCAAGAGATCACTTCCACTGGGTGCGAGGAGGCCTGAGTGAGCCTGCTGCTCACCCAATAGAAGCAGTCAGAGGCCCAAACCATTTTAATGGTCGGCCTCATTAGCATTTTGTTGGCAAGATGCTCACGCTTTTGGAGCAGTTTGTCAATCAGAGGGGGTGGGAAATTTGGTGGCTTCACCACCAGAGAGCTGTGGAGGGTCAGGTTTTAAGGTCAGTTTTTGCGAGGCCAGGATAGACTTTAATCTTCCTCCTGGCCCACAAAAATTGTAAAAAGTTTAAAAAACTGTTTTTTGAGGGGTGTGCAGTGGCCCCTTTAAGGAATGTTAATTAGGCCTCTCTACGGCAAGTACCAGTGTGCTCGTACACCTTATTCCTACCTAATGGGGGAGAGGGGATGACAATCAGCCTGACTGCGGATCTCATGGTTGCTTGGTTTGGAGACTTAACCATGGTCATAGGTTTGCAAACTTGTCAGACTCCTGGCTAACCAATAAAACTTACACTTAATTCAAATTCCTCATAAGAAGATATGATTTATCTACTTTTCAATTCATCTAAACATTGCTATGTAAGATACATTGCCCGTAAGAGAAAATTGTTCTTAAAACACTAAGTGGGACCTACACATGGCATTGCCTATATTAACATGTAAGGGTAAATTCACCAATTGTGCACTTTGCAGTAGTGAACCATGCAGGTTGGAGAATCGGCACTACAGTGTTGTAACCCTATCTGAGATCTGTGCTTCCTTTAAATGTGGCTCTTCACTAGGAGCGCATAATCGGTCAATTTACCGTGAAATGAAGCCCAGGGTTTCACACATAACATCAGATATAAACAAGGACACTGTTAATCATAGTTTCATTCTGGTGACTTTTCTCTCTCAGTTATTCTAAGCTGAATTTTGTACTTATTTTCTCACTAAGTGTAGTGGCACTAACAATACTAAAAGCAGGGCAGCTACATCCAGCACTAAAAATGCACTTCTGACCAGCAGTTGACATTTAGCAGGACCCTTTTTTCTTTTGATCTTAGCACACAGATGGCATTCTATTATTTTCCCTCCTATGATGTGGACCTCACTCCAATACAGAGTTATTATAAACCATTTGCACCCAACCATTTCATCTAGCGGAACAGTGATTAGTCAATATTTGATTAAAGAGGAAATCTCTTGCTATAACTTCAGAGGTTAGAGGGGCCTCTACAAAAATTCATACCAGATTTTAAACCACCTCTTTGGAAAAGCAATAGCTAACATATAGTTTTCATTACTTTCTTTCTGGTTTTATAAGGCTGCAATATGCATATTTTAAACTTACTCTAAATGTTTCTACAGGAAGGGCAATGCCCACTACTTCACTGTTACCAGCCTTACATAAACTGAGCTGTTAGTGTGTGCTTCTTCCATAGGCTTGTTTGTTGTGCCCAGAAGAAATGCCAGCACAGAAAAACTTTTTTACTGACTTATGTCATCCAGCTTTTCTTCTTTTCCAAAAAAAACATCCAAGTATGCTTATTCACCTCCTGCCCTAATGGCACCAGGAGTCCATTTTTACATGTTTAAATGCCAGGAGTCTTTTTTTTAAATTTCTGACCAAATATGAATAACAAATGCCATCGTAAGCAACATTTTCACAGTATATTCTTTCAATTCCTTCCTCCCCTCCTAACCACCCACCCCCCCGTCTCTGTACCTGCTTAATATCTGTTACATTTCCAGCTTTTTCCAGTTCTGATGAAGGGTCCCAGACCTGAAACGTTAACTCTGTTTCTCTCTCCATGGATGCTGCCTGGCCTGCTGAGTATTTCCAGCATTTTCTGTTGTTATTTCAGATTTCCAGCATCCGCAGTATTTTGCTATTATATATGCCATCGTAAGCAGTCTGGTAGCGCAGACATCAGGGCAGCACAGAGTGGCAGAATATGGGTTGGCACTGACCATGCCCCACACACCCAATCTTAGCCAGGATGTCATGGGCAGGTTCTGAATGGGAGTCAAGGAACTTGCCCATAGTGAGAGGAAGGGAGAGCTCATCCAAGCTACTGGAAGCCAGTCACAATGCAATATTAAGATATTTGGGAGCATGTTGCCTGTCTACTGTGTTAACTTATGGACTTTTATTTTATATATGTGATCATTGCCTTTCAACACTATCTCAAAGATGGTCTCAATTGCACTGCCAATAAATTTGTTTCCCACTATATGAATTAATCAGACAACACAAATACAGAACATGTGCGGCACCAATACACAACCCCTCTAAAGCTTTTCATTGCAAGTTGTTAACACCTTTGCAAATAGACACAGCAAAACATGCTGGTACTTACTCTCCAATTCTGGTCATGCCTGGCACAAAAAATATTTTCAATTGATCACTACGGGGAAAATAAAATCCAGTGCGGCTTACAGTATACTCTTTGCTAAAGGTACTGTTCAGTTTAGTGGAATGTTCATCTTATAAAACTAAAAAATGTGCAGGTCCTGCAATACCTCAATCTGTTTCTTATGCTACCAGTTTGATTCAATGTGGTTATCAAATATTAATTGTCCCATTTGAACATTACTAGTTCACTAAAGTCCCCAATGATATGACCTAAATTACAATTAATAATATATGATCATGAATGAATTAGCAGTTTGACCACAAGTAGCTCATTGACTTTTATTGTAAAGCTGCTAATCTTCTGGCAATGCCTTAGGTAATTCCATGTGGCTTGGCAATTTTCACTAGATGATTAAAATATTTGCATTAATATATCTAGAGTCTGAATAAGTATATTTTATATTAAGGATGTCAGCATTTTGATAGTGACTACTTTCAACCATTATATTCCAGGTGCATCTTGCACCATGTCCGAGTACACGATTTTCATTGTGCTTATTGTGTTTTACAGAGGAAACTGGGTGGCACGATTGATTAGCGCATGTCTTTTCATCTTTATGACCTGGGTTTGAATCCAACTGTAGACTGAGGAGTTGAAGGTCTCCTCTCTCTGATGGCTGTTAAGAGTCCTGTGTGAAACAGAACAATCTCAACCCAGTTTCAAATGTGTGTGAACCCATTGCACAAAACTGGGCTTAGTGTAGCACTAATTGGCACTTAATTGTCAGTTTAATTGAGAAAGACATTGTGAGAGCTGGTGATGTAGGTAAGTTGAACTATCGCACTAGTGCAGTGGGACAACAGTGACCAAATGTTTTGTTTCATGCGCTGTGTAGATAATTAACATGAAGCCTGGAGGGACACATACAAGTGTAAATTTGAACAATTTCATACTCCTCGCATGGAGCTTCGCCCACTGGAAGTGCTTATTGGAAATTCGGGCATGGCGGTCAGTGGGTCCTGCAGAATTGTCCACTCATCAAAATGAATGGACAGAGAATCCCTCGGGGCCTGCTGACCTTCACACTCAAATTTCCAGAATGCACCGCAAGCAGGTGAAACTCTACACTGGAAGTGAATTCAGAAAATTCACCCTATAAAGTTTAAACCTATGTTCCCATAAATTTGCATATATCTGAAGCTGCTGATACTAACAGATCCTGAAGTACCTCAAAGATCTATCCTTGGCTCCCTCCTCTTCCTCACCTACCTGCTGCCTTTGGGAACATCATCTACAGACATGAGATCAGCTTTAACATGTACACTGATGCCACTGAGCCTTATCTCTACAGCACCTATCTCGACCTCTCTACTCCCTCTGTCTTGTCAGGCTGCTAGTCCAATATCCGGTGTTCGATGAACCACAATTTCTTTCAGGTAAACATCGGGTGAACCAAAGCCTTCACCTTCGACCCACGCCAGAAATGTCATACTTTTGTCATTGATTCCATTTCCCTCCTCAACCATTGGCTCAGGCTGAATCAAACTGTTCACAACTGTGGCATTGTAGGAATGTCTAGTTCCTATCCAAAAGACTGAGGTCCACTCAGGCGATGAAATAAACGAGGTTCAATGAAAAGTAACAGAGTTTAACGGATAACTACAGGAGAACATCGAATACAGGTCTAGTCAGTTTGGAGGCTCCACGAGGACTGCTAGGGCGGTCCCGTGGCTGACATCATGACGTCATGATGTTTTTCCCGCCGGTAGGGGATCACGTGATGAACGGTGTGACGTCATCGCGTTTACCCGCGCTATTAAAGTGATCGCGCTCTCTACATGTAAACAGTGAAAACAAAGATACAGACTCAGGCTGTAGCCAACATATTATTAAAGGGAATTATATACAATTGATTGGAGTCCCTTAGTGGCTCCGCCACATGCGCCCCCCAGAATTGTCCTTAATAGCAAAAGTAAAACGGTGAGGAGGCCTGACAAGCCTGTCAGATCGACTTCTGTAGCCTTGAAGTGGAAGCTGATGGACGGCGGGCGAGCTGGCGGGTGGTTGCGTTTGATCTGGCACGGCGACTGTGGGTGGTCGGCCACATTTCGGCGGTTGCGCGATCTCGACTGGGCGGTCAAGGTCCAAGTGAGCCGGCTTCAACTGGTAAACTGAAATGTGGACTGGTTTACCTCCAACATTGACCGAAAAAGATTTGTCTCCCGGCTCTATCACACGGAAAGGACCAGTGTAAGGGAGTTTGAGCGGGTCCCGATGAGCGTCGTGGCGGATAAACACATAGTCGGCGTACTTCAGCTCAGCTGGGACGTGGGAGCTCTGCAAGCCGTGATGTGACGTAGGCACTGGAGCGAAACTTCTGGCTGCCTCCTGGTGGCTGATGAGCTGCTGGGATGCGGACCATGGCTCTGTTGGAGACGGAAGGAAATCCCCTGGTACACGTAGTGGCTGGCCATATACGAGCTCCGCCGAGGACGATTGAAGATCTTCTTTAGGTGCCGTACGAAGACCCAAAAGGACCCATGGAAGCCTGTCCACCCAGCCCGCGCCTTGAAGGCTGGCTCGCAGTGCGGCTTTGAGCGACCTGTGGAATCGTTCGCACAGGCCATTTGCCTGTGGATGGTAGGCAGTGGTGCAATGTAGCTTGACGCCGAGCCCCTGAGCCACAGCGTTCCAGAACTCCGAAGAAAACTGCGGTCCACGATCGGATGAGATGTCCGCCGGTAGCCCGAAGCGGGCGACCCAAGAGGAAATGAATGCCCTGGCGACATCTGCTGAAGTGGTGGAAGACAGAGGAACCACCTCCGGCCATCGAGAGGTGCGGTCCACCATTGTAAGAAGATGAGTAAACCCGTGCGAAGGCGGAAGTGGCCCCGCCAAGTCCACATGCACATGATTAAACGTACATTCCGGAACGGCGAAAGTGGCCAATGGAGCCTTGACGTGACGCTGCACCTTGGCCTTTTGGCAGACCACGCAGGTGTTGGCCCAGTCGCGAACATCCATGTGCATGCCCCGCCACACGAATTTGGACGACATCAACCGTTGCGAGGCCTTCATGCCAGGGTGCGACAGCCCGTGGATGGTGTCAAAAACTTTTTGGCGCCAGGCGACCGGGACGATAGGGTGAGGATCTGCTATGGAGACGTCGCAGAGTAGCGTAGTGCCCGCGGCATGGAATTTGACGTCGGCCGCTTGGAGGCTAGTGGGGTTGGTTCTGTAAGATTGGACCTCCGGATCCGAGGTTTGATCCGCAGCCATGAGGGCATAGTCGATGCCGAGCTGGACTGCATGAACGGTCACGCGGGAGAGGCAATCCGCCACCAGGTTGTCCTTACCGGACACATGCTGAATGTCAGTGGCGAATTCTGAGATAAACGTCAACTGACGTTGTTGCCAAGCTGACCACGGTTCGGCGGTCTTGGCCATAGCAAACGTTAGTGGCTTATGGTCCACAAAAGCCGTGAATGGACGTCCCTCTAGCAAGAACCGGAAATGGTGGATGGCCAGAAAAAGGGCCAGCAACTCCCGGTCGAACGTGCTGTACTTTCGTTCGTTTCGCCGTAGTTGACAGTTGACGGCTGAAAAACGCCAGCGGTTGCCACGTCCCATGCACCCACTGTTCCTGCACTGCACCGATGACGTAGTCTGATGCGTCGGTGGTAAGGGCGATGGTGGCACCTGGCAGCGGGTGTGCCAGCATGGTTGCGTTGGCTAAAGCACCTTTTATGTCGACGAACGCCCGGTCCATTTCGACCGTCCAGCTGATTGGATCCTTGCCGGACTTGCCCTTGAGGGCCTCGTACAGGGGCTGCATGAGCAGAGCTGCATTAGAGACGAACCAGTGATAAAAATTTACCATCCCGAGGAACTCCTGCAGGGCCTTGACGGACTGCGGGCGCGGGAACGAAGTAACTGCCTCCACCTTCGTTTGCAGGGGAATTGCGCTGTCTGATGTGATGCGATGGCCTAAAAAATCAATCTGCTGCAGGCCGAACTGGCACTTGGCCGGGTTGATGATCAAGCTGTGTTGACTGAGGCGTCTAAAGAGGCTGCGCAAATGGCAGACGTGCTCCTCTTTATTAGGGCTGGCGATGAGGATGTCGTTGAGGTAGACAAATAGAAACTTGAGGTCCCGAAGCACGGAGTCCATCAAGCGCTGGAAAGCCTGTGCAACGTTCTTCAATCCAAACGGCATCCGCAGGAATTCAAACAGGCCGAATGGGGTGACGACTGCAGTTTTCGGGACGTCTTGCGGGTGTACGGGGACCTGGTGGTAGCCACGGACAAGGTCGAGTTTTGAAAAAATGGTATTTCCCACCAAATGTGCAGAGAAATCCTGAATATGAGGGATTGGGTACCGATCAGGAGTAGTGGCGTCGTTCAGGCGTCGGTAGTCGCCGCAAGGCCACCATCCGCCGCCAGGTTTCGGAACAATGTGGAGAGGCGAAGACCAGGGACTATTCGACCGGCGAATAATCCCTAGCCACTCCATTGTGTCGAACTCTGCTTTCGCAGCCACGAGCTTGCCAGGTTCGAGGCGCCGGGCCCGTGCCTAGACTGGGGAGGCAGTAGTGGTGATGTGATGTTTGACACCATGTTTCGTGGCCGTGGAAGAGAAAGTGGGTCTGGTCAGGTCTGGGAAGTCTCCGAGGCGGCAAGTGAAGTCATCCGGAGGTGGGGACGCGCAGGAGACAGTGCGAGCCACGGTGTTACCGCGGTAGCACGGGATGGAGTGAAAAGTGGCCGCATTGATCAACCGGCGGTGCCGTACATCCACCAGGAGGCCGTTGGCGCACAAAAAATCCGCCCTGAGGATGGCTTGAGAGACTTTGGCCGTGATGAAATCCCAGTAAAACCTCTGGCCGCCGAAGCACACCTGGACCCGCTGGCTTCCGAAGTTCCGAATGGCCCCGCCATTAGCCCCCTGGAGGGAGGGGCCGTGCCCCCCAACTTGTAGATCAAGATTTGATGCGGGTAGGATGCTACACTGCGCCCCGGTGTCGCAAAGGAAACGTCGACCAGATAGGGAGTCATTGATGAAGAGGAGTCTTCCCGAATTACCGATTGCCATCGCAGCCGCGGGGCGCTCGTTATAACCGGTCCTCTTTCGACAGGGTGGCTGCTGGTTTTTTTTGAGCGGAAAGCTGCAGGGAGGGCGGCAGCATCTTGCTTTCACACCAAAACGGGCGTGGTAGAAGCACAACCCCGCAGGTTGAGGGGCTGGAGCGGTGTCTGTGGGGGATGGGCGCCTCGTGGCAGCGCAGAACTGCTGTGTCACTGCGAAGATCTTGTCCGCATCGGCAGCCAGCTCTGCGCAGTCGGTGACTTCAGACCTGGCGAGGGCAGCCTGAACTTGCTCCGGTAGCTGGCTGAGGAATAGCTCCCTGAAGAGGAAACATTCCGGTTCGGAGCCCAGGAGCGTGAGCATTTGGCTCATGAGCTCGGACGGCTTGGAGTCCCCGAGGCCGGGCATATTGAGCAGCCGGCGGGCGCGCTCCGACTTCGTGAGCCCGAAGACCTGTAACAACCGCACCTTTATCGTATCGTACTTGCGATCTTCTGGTGGATTACCAAGCAGGCTGTGGCACTGTCGAGGGTGGAGACCACGTGATAGTAACGGGTCTGATCCGCAACGATATTCCTGATTGCGAACTGAGCTGTAGCTTGGATGAACCACACGGCTGGCTGTTGCTCCCAGAACTGTGGTAGCTTCAAAGCAACGGCATTCGATTCCATGTTCAGTAACTTCTGTGAAAACCGTTCGCAAAAGTCAGGGTCACCAATGTAGGAATGTCTAGTTCCTATCCAAAAGACTGAGGTCCACTCAGGCGATCAAATAAACGAGGTTTAATGAAAAGTAACAGAGTTTAACGGATAACTACAGGAGAACATCGAATATAGGTCTAGTCAGTTCGGAGGCTCCGCGAGGACTGCTAGGTTGGTCCCATGGCTGATGTCATGACGTCATCACATTTTTCCCGCCAGTGGGGGATCACGTGATGAATGGCGTGACGTCATTGCGTTTACCCGCGCTATTAAAGTGATCGCGCTCTCTACATGTAAACAGTGAAAACAAAGATACAGACTCAGGCTGTAGCCAACATATTATTAAAGGGAATTATATACAATTGATTGGAGTCCCTTAGTGGCTCTGCCACAGCATTCTATTTGACCCCAAGTCAAGCTTCTGATCTTGTATCCTCGCCATCACAAAATTTACATACTTGCACCTTCATACCATTGCTTGCCTTCACCACTACCTCAGCTCATCTGTTGCTGAAACCCTCAGCCATGCCTTTGTCACCTCCAGACCTGGCTATTCCAAAGCTGTCCAAGCCGGCCTCCCATCCTCCACTTCTGTAAGCTTCAGAACAACATGTTTTTCTATATTAAAGGTACTATATAAATGCATATTGTTGTTAGGAACATAGGAATTGCTAGATGAGAAAAGATCAAGGCCTATTTAGTTCACTGTAGTGTATGTGCCTTTAAGAGCCCCATGTGTGCTGTAATGCACCGCGGTAATGGCCACTCGGGCTATATAAGCCTGTATATTGTTTTATATCCGTTAGTTCCCCTCCAGACTTTGCTTAGTAAACACCTATGAACCAACTCCTGTCTTCAGTGTCTCTATCAACACACAGACACAACATTCACCTTCCACCATTATGGTGGTCACATAATACAATAATAATGGAGTTGTTGACTAATCATAGCAATCAATCTCTTTTAGTCCAAATCAGACCCAGAAATGACACAAGGAAAACCCCAGTAGTAGAAAGCTTTTGGAACCATAGGTCCAAAGTCACCATTTTTCTCCCAAGCATGCTACACTTACCACGTCATGTCTCAAATTACTCATATACTGCATCCCAAAATGTTATTTTCTGTTGTGTATGGAGTACCTAAAATAGCCAACCATTGTCAGCTCATTCACTGGAAAGCTGTCTGTAATTTAAGTGTTTACGGGACTCTTAACAGAGCAAGCAGAACTGAAAAAGAGAGAGGACATAAAAAGGATGTCTTACAATATAAACTTTCACAGATGTTCATGGAGTGATGAGGCACAAAAGTGCAGGATATAGAGTTGCACGGCTGTTAGCAAGCCAGGTTGGTCATAATTAATGATGGGAGTTGGTTTTAAAGTGGTCCAAATAAAGTATTTCATAGTTTAAATAGCACAGGCTGGAAGGCTTCCTAGGAAGATCAGAAGGCACGTAAGACCCAGACTGTCTGCAGCCACTGTTATGCCACAACCATACCTTCAGACTGTGGCATACCTATCTGGCAATAATCCAGAGAAACTGGCTCTGTGATATTTGGGTCAGCAGGGAACAAGTTCCAGATCTGTGCTTTAAGGACACCTGCAGCCAAGCTGTTCCCCAGGGACACCACTGCCATCTGTACACTTACGCTCATTCAGTGCTACCTCCTCACGCTTGCTAACTGCATCTTCAGCGATGTGTGTAGCTAATGCAGAGTGCTGTGAATTGCTGTTGGGCTGCTCTTCCAGGCCTACAATGACAGAAAAGAGACAAATATTAGAATGCTGGCTCCAAGACACACCTTCAAACAGAGCTTGCACTGCGTGATACTGTGGGCGGAAGTTTCATCTTCGACAGGGTATAAAATGGGCAGTATCAGATCCCCACCCATATACAACTCGTCCAATGATCCTTTCCACTGAAGTAAATGGGATTATTATTTGAATGGCAATAGATTGGGAGAAGGGGAAGTGCAAAGAGACCTGGGGGTTCTTGTGCACCAGTCGCTGAAGGTAAGCATGCAGGTGCAGCAGGCGGTTAAGAAGGCAAATGGTATGTTGGCCTTCGTAGCAAGAGGGTTCGAGTACAAGAACAAGGATGTCTTGCTGCAGTTGTACAGGGCCTTGGTGAGACCGCACCTTGAGTATTGTGTGCAGTTTTGGTCACCTTACCTGAGGAAGGACGTTCTTGCCATGGAGGGAGTGCAGCGAAGATTCACCAGGCTGATACCTGGGATGGCAGGAATGACGTACGAGGAGAGATTGTGTCAATTGGGCTTATACTCACTGGAGTTTAGAAGATTGAGAGGGGATCTCATCGAAACCTATAAAATTCTGTCAGGTCTGGACAGACTAGATGCAGAAAGGATGTTTCTGATGGCCGGGGAGTCCAGAACCAGGGGTCATAGTCTAAGGATAAGGGGTAAGCCATTTAGGACTGAAATGAGGAGGAATTTCTTCACCCAGAGAGTGGTGAACCTGTGGAATTCTCTGCCACAGAGGGCGGTGGAGGCCAGTTCATTAAATATATTCAAGAAAGTGTTGGATATATTTCTTGAGGCTAAAGGGATCAAGGGATATGGGGAGAAGGCAGGGACAGGGTACTGAATTTGGATGATCAGCCATGATCTCATTGAATGGCGGAGCAGGCTCGAAGGGCCGAATGGCCTACTCCTGCTCCTATCTTCTATGTTTCTATGTTTCTCTGGAAGGAAAATCAGGCGGGGTGTATAACGGACGACCAATCTTATATGTGTGTGATGTATGTGTTGTTGTGTTTCTGCATGTATTGGAATGAATGAGAAGTGGATCTAGACAAAGTAGTTGGATTGTACTAGCACTGAGCTTAGGGGTTGGCCTATTGCTCCACCTTCCCGTCTCCCTCAATGCTCTTTTATGCAAAGATATTCACGGAAGCCTTGTGCAAGGGAATCTAGGGTTTGTAATTTCTGAGCCCTCCTCCATTCAGGTCTTTTCCATTACCATCTGGTCATGCACCATGTGTAACTTGAAGGAACACATGCACAGTGACAGACAGGTGCCCAACCTATGGCCCATCCTGCGTGTCAGTAAATTATCCTGCTGGCCACTGGTGTAATGGGATTCTGCCGATCCTGACCTGGTGGGCATGAATGGACAGCAAAGTGGTGGCAGAAAAAGGGCATGCTTACTTACAATACTTCCCTTATTAGTGTAATTGTTTCATAAAGAGATAGTGCCCATATATAGGTATGATGAATCACTTACACTATATTTTGTTGTTTTACTCAGCACATCTCATATGATTATCTCCCATAAACTGTGCTGTTACGCTCTGGCTGCTTTACAAACACATTGAACCTCCTCCTGCTCAATACCAGTGAAAAAGATGATAATTTCCACAGTAATAAACTAGAAAGAAAAGCAAGGAACTTACATGTTCTATGACGTAATAAAACTCACTATGCACTTGGTTTGAGTATAAAGCAAGGCTTTAATCAACATGTTTCAAAACATGGAGGTCTAGTTGTACTTCACTAGTTCCTGTTTACACAATGTCCTGGGCAAGCTGGGGCCACGCCCGAGTATTTATACTCCTTGGATGGCGCCACCAGCTGGCCGTCCAGTGTTATTTCATGAGTCTTTCTTCATGGATCATAAGATTCATAACATTCTATTTAAGTGTTTAGATTTGGAACTTGAAGCTGCGCCTTTCACCACTCTTACCATTACAGACACCCGCACAGATACGGAAAAAATGTGTTAAATAACCAATGATGAAGAATATTGAGAAACCCATCCATTACTTGAGAGATATTCTTCTTCTTGGCCACATATACAAGCTACGTATAACGGATCAAAAAGGACCCTGGGAGAATTTTTTTTACATGTATATGGCAATGTTACAATATTGCTGTTTTAATTTATGTAGGAAATAATGATAATATTTCATGGTTCTAAAGATTTTTCTAATTCCACTTCATAATATTTAGAATAGGACATTTAATATTTCATTTCTCTAGTTTGCATGTTGTATAATAGCACAGTATGCATATTTTAAGAGCTCTGAAAGAGAATTCCGTATTGGAGGGTAAACATGCCACCATTCTTTAACTCCCTTGTAGTTCATTTTTTCAAAATTTTAGAGCGCTTTCAGAAATAGGTCTTTCAAGGCTTAATTTATTAATTCATTAATTTATTTTACACTTCGAACCTTTTATAAGTATTTGATTCAAAAATATTTTTTAAAGATATCGGCAATAATTCTCTACATTCCAGTACAGGCACGATGGGCCGAATGGCCTCCTTCTGTGCTGTAAATTTCTAGAATTTAGAAATAAAAGTGTTTTTAATTCATCCATTTCTGTCACTGAATTTCCTCCATCCATCAAATGGCGGAATGCCTTTGAGTTTCCCCCAGACTGCACAAAGTTGCTAATCTCACTGGTCAGAAAGCAGCCAATCAGTGCCACTACACTTATGGCCATTTTTACACTTCTCAAGCAGCTAATGAGCTGCTTAATCACCATTCCTTCTGAATGGGCCATTAATACAGTTGTGCAGTGAAGAAATCAGACATACCTATAATTGAGGGAAGATGTCCTAATAAAGCTTTCTAAAAAGGCTGTTGTTACATTTCAATTCTGCATATCAGGTCAGTAGCGAAAAGCAAAATCTTAATTATATGAGTCCTCCTGAACTGACCCTACCATAATTTTCATCCAGTTCTGATATCGGGTCCACAGTGCAAATGTTAACCTATCTTTTTTTCCTTTACAGATGCTGAGGGACCTGCTGTGTATTTCCAACAATTTCTGTTGAGATTTCCAGCATTTGACAATTTTCTCTGCAATGACATTTACCCACGTCACATTTACAGAAAAAAAGATGGCTTTTAATACAAGGGCCCAGAGATACCCCGCAGGTAAGACTAGCCCACAGCAGTCTTCAAAGAATGTTGGCTAATGGGGAATGTAGCTCCAGAGAATCACTGTCTGGAACAAGGCCTACCCGCAAACCTTTGACAGTGCCCTATCACCCTCTCCTTTCACAGCAGGAGTCCAGAGACACCCTCTAGTCTCACTGATACAGGCAGCCTGATGGAAGACTTGAACTGCACTGAAGGTGACTTTGAGTTTGCGTCAGTTCTCATTCTACTATGAGGCAACAATAACCATCTTGCAAGGGGCTTAAAGGTGTGGTACACGAATAGTATCACTAAAACAGAAAATATGTTTTGCTTTATTTAATGTAGAATGTATGCAGAAGTACAATGTATAAGTAGGATATTGTGGATACTTTGGCAATTTTTTGTCTAATTTATTCACATTTTTGCTGAAAATATAAAGCCTCAACCAGTTTTGTCGATAATTGTATAATTTTCTAGTTTTTGAGTACAAAGGGTCAGGCTATTTTGCTGGTAATATTTAAAGATTTTGAATAAGAATAATTGTTCTTTTTTTAACATCCTGTATTAAATCAGGATCAACATGTCACAACAGAACAAGAATCTTCAGCTAATTCAAGGTCACGTTTGTGAAACCTGTTACTTCTTTCACTTTTAGCAGTAGCGGTGTTACATGAATGTACATTTTGTCAGCAGCCTTTTCTAACAGTATTGACAATTCTGAAGTGCAGGAAAGTTGTGACACAGACTATACTTATCCCTCGAACATAAAGCGGAGACAGATGCCCTTAACCAGAAAAATAAACCTTTGTTAGAACAAGTAGCTGTCAGCTTGTGGGTTCTTAGATCATTTCGTTAAGCTGCATTATGTGCCTTGGGGTACAAGGCAATTTGCAGACAATGCTTTCAGTGTAATTCATTCACTTTCATCTCTCATTTATTGAATGGGAGTGAAACAGACAAACAAATCTTTAAAAATAAAAAAGTACACTTTTCATTCTCTTTTTACCCTGAACAAATGGTGACCCCTGTGTTTAGAAATCAGAGTTAATTATTGTATGAGAGATGACAACCCTGCCCTATAGGAAAGGCAAAGCTTGTAGTGACGTTCATTAGTAAGCCCTGTACGGGGAATATTTGAAGACTTATCCATCTGTTGAACAATTAAGAGAACATTTGCTCAAGTTTAAACATATTACAACTGTCCAAACGTCCACTCATTTCAAAATCTTGTGATGCATTTTGTAATACATTAGATAGATATAGATTTACCTACTTAGGGATTAGATATCAAACAACACTGATAATATTTATGTATTTTTGAAGTATCATTATATTTAATATATTTTTACAAAAGTCAGACCTGAGGAATTTGTTAAGCATGCAAAACATTTTTGGAAAAACAGAAAATCCTCCCAACAATGATAACTGACAACAGAGTTAAATGCTAACATAGAATACTGATTCAAAATGCTCCATCAGTTAGGCTGCCCAATGGTTCAGCTGGTTAAGTCAGCAAATAGGTAAATCCAGACTAGAGCAGACAGGCCCCAAGTTCCCAGGTGAGGCTAACAGTCCAGAACTGGAAGAGGCAGCCAGGTATTGAAGGGGACAGAAGAGCCATGAAGAGAAGACAGAAATCATTTCTAGGCTTCAACCAAGTCCGCGGTCTAAAGAGTTATGCTGAGTTAGTGGGTTTTATCCTGAGTGGTGATAGGGTACTGTAATTGTTCTCAGCATTCCTGGGTTTGGGAAGGAGAAGTTGGCCTTAGTTTTAACTTCTGATTTCTATTTTATGCCCATTGCTGAAAGTGTGAGTGTTGGGTGAGGACCGGTTCTGGCACAATTGTGATGCCAAACTGTAGAGCCACAGGGCTGGATTTTCCGAAATCACGAGGAAGTGATGGGAAAATGGGGCAGTGAGGCCTATGACGCTTCCCAATGCTGAACTAGATTTTCCTCCTGCCACTCCTTGGACCCTCCTGGTGGAAGGCGGCAGTAGGCCTGGGGTAATGCCAGTAATGGCATTGAGAGAAAGGGCCTAATAAAAACCTCCTCTCCTCTTATTTCAGTCCAATGGGCATAACTCTTTAGACTGCGGTCTTGGTTGAAGCCTAAAAATGATTTCTGTCTTCTCCTCTTCATGTCTCTTCTGTCCCCTTCAATACCTGGCTGCCTCTTGTGGTTCTGGATTGTTAGCCTCACTGTCGCAGCATCTGGAATGTTTGCCTTGTGACAGAGAGCTCCCTTTTGGTGGGCAGATCCTGCTGGGAGACAACTTAACATCTATAATGTCCCCCAACCCAGGAAAAAGGGTCAGGGTTGTGGCAGGGTTGATAGGCTGGGCAGAAGTCCCACCCCACTACTTTCAGAAAAATCCAATCCACACACTTCATTGAGATACTGGCGGTTGACCAGTGACTATGGAAACAGATGTAATCAAGTGATTAACGCCTTCAGGAGATGATGACGAGAGGCAGAAAATTGGTTGAGAAAGAAGGAGCAAAAATCAATTTTAAACATTACTGATGAATTTTGTGGTTATCATGCTAGGGCTGGACTGGGTTAAATGCAATATAAAGCTCCCTCTACTGTGCCCCAGCAACATGCCTTCATCCTAACCACAGTAGAGGACTTTCCACTGCTACGTCAGTGTATAATTTCATTTTTTGCAGTAGCCATCTTATGATTCCTGTAGCAATCTGATTAATGCTGAATGCTGCAATATTTGTGTTATAGACATGTCCAAACGGATCAACTTTTAGACTGTTCATACTTGAGTATTTCTTACAGTCAGGGAGCAACTTTTATTCCATCAATACAATAGCAAAATACTGCGGATGCTGGAAATCTGAAATAACAACAGAAAACGCTGGAAAAACTCAGCAGGCCAGGCAGCATCCGTGGAGAGACAAAGAGAGTTAACATTTCAGGCTGAAGATGTTTCGTCAGAACTGGAAAAAAGCAGGAAATGGAACAGATTATAAAGCAATTTTGGGGCTGGGAAATGGGGGAGGGGATGTGTTGTGTATGTCCCTTTAAGGGAATAACTGGTCTCAGACTGCAGTACCGGCAGTGACCACCCCTGTATAAAAGGCCCTAGCAGGCTTCTGTAGTTTCAGTTTCCAGGTTGTCTCCATTCAGTAAAGACTTGTTAAACCAACTCCTGCATTCCGTGTCTCCATTAACACACGGATCTAATACTGGCGACGAGTAAGAAACGAACTTACCTGCAACTCGGCAGCACCTCAGACGACGTTATTGAAGGTCGAAGCCAGAAGAAAAAAAAAAAAAATCCAAAGAAACTCGAGAAACGGGCGTCGACCGTGGGCAACCGCCCTCCAAATCATCGGATTGAAAACTTGCAGGAGAGACTGTCAAGAGCCAGGCTTGGTTCCCCAGTCTGTGGTTTCCCAGCTAATCGGGCTGGTGGCAGGTAGGGCACTGATCCTTCCTGGGCTGCGGCGGGCTAGAGCTCGATCGGGTGGCTCTGCAATGGGGCAGCGAGTCGGGAAGCAAAGAGCGAGAGAGAGGGTGGAGCACACAGGGCGCGGCCGGTGCTTCGCAGCCGGGCAGTGTTCGGACCTAAGAAGAGGGAGGGAAGTGTCCCAGAGGGTCCGCTCCATGACGGGAACGGTAAAAATAAAAATACCACGGAGAGCGGCGTTGACAGCAGCGGCAGCGGCGGGAAAGCGTGGGAGGCGCCATCTTAACTCGGCGGGGAAGAAGGAAAAACGCGGGAGGCGCCATTTTGATCCATCGGGGACGAAGGAAAAGCGCGGGAGGCGCCATCTTAGATTTTCAAGATGCCAAAGACTGGCGATATCACTGCCTTCGATAATGCAATAGAAGACTGGACCACGTATGTGGAAAGAGTCGAGGTATATTGCGAGGCAAACGAAATAGCCGATGAGAAACAGGCATCGGTATTGCTAAATTTAATGGGCGCCAGATCGTACGGCCTATTGCGGGACCTGATTACTCCAGCCAAACCGAAGGCGAAGAGTTTTAACGAAATTGTTGCTATCCTACAGGAACACCTAAATCCTACACCGCTGCTGATAGCAGAAAGATTTAAATTCCACAGGAGAAATCAGCATAAAAATGAGAGCAATGCTGATTACCTTACGGAACTACGCAAGCTATCAAAGCACTGCCAGTTCGGAGCAGGACTGGCAGATACCTTACGGGACAAATTTGTCTGTGGACTCCTGAGTGAAGGAACCCAGAAGAGGTTACTCTCAGAGAAAGAGCTGACGCTAGATAAGGCTTTCAGCGTGGCAGTATCATACAAAGCAGCAGCAAGGGGAGCTGCGGAAATACAACAAAAGCCACAGGAATACGGCACCCACGAAATGACATGGGGATTTGCAAAATGTTATCGCTGCGGCAGAACAGACCATGACCAGAAGGACTGCTGGTCCAAGGACAAAATATGCAGGCAATGCGGAAAGATGGGACACATTGCACGGGTTTGTAGGTCTGGGAAGAAGACCAACGACAACAAAAAGGCTACTAAGGAACCGTACAGGAAAGTACAAAAGATGACGGACAGTAGTTCCGAAGACCAGATAAGCGATAGTGAACCTGGGAACAAGAGACTAAGCTGTCTCAAACTTCACAACGTAATCGCAAAAGAGGATCACCGAACCATTTGGGTCACCCTCACGATAGCAGGGTCCCAAGTCAAAATGGAATTGGATACAGGATCAGCTCTAACCGTCGTGAATTGACGAGACTACGAGCGGCTATTCTCACACATAACCTTGAGAGAGACATCCTTTGTCTTGAGGATGTATACGGGGCAAAAAGTATACCCCAGAGGAAAAATAAGTGTGCCTGTTGAATACAACGGCAAGAAAATACGGAAATTGTATCCCCACATTCTGCAAGATGGTGGACCACCGTTATTGGGACGTGAATGGATCAGAAAGATAAGTTTAGACTGGCACTCCATTCAGGCACTGACGGTGGCTGGTAAAAAGGATGATGACGTCACTCCTGGACGATTGTCAACAATCTTAGCTGACGCCAAAGAGGTATTTCAACAAGAACTGGGCACTCTTAAAGGCGTAACCGCCTCGATAAAAATAGAGGAGAATGCAATTCCCAAGTTTTTCAAAGCAAGACCGGTACCATATGCAATTCGCCCAGCCGTCGAGGCAGAGCTGGAGAATCTGGAGAATGCAGGCATGTTATCTAAGGTAGACTGGAGCGAGTGGGCGACACCCATCATTCCTGTCATGAAGAAAACGTTAAACAATAAGTCTGAGGAGCCAAGGAAGGTTCGCATCTGTGGGGACTTCAAGGTGATGGTGAACCCAGTCCTTCACACAGTACAATATCCTCTTCCAAGGATAGAAGATATCTTCGCCTCATTATCTGGAGGGAAGCGTTTTACAAAAATTGACCTAGCACAAGCATATTTGCAGATGGAGGTTGAAGAATCCTCTAGGAAGTATCTCACGATAAACACTCACAAAGGTCTTTACCAGTATAATCGAGTGGTATTCGGAGTAGCATCAGCTCCGGCGATATGGCAAAGAGCGATGGAACAAGTCCTGCAAGGGATTCCGAGGACTCAGTGTTACTTGGACGACATCCTAGTGACAGGTGAAGATGACAGTGAACACCTTGCCAACCCAGAGCAGGTGCTCACTAGACTAAGAGAACATGGGCTGCGCGCCAATCGCCCCAAGTGCGAGTTTTTTAAGAAACGGATATCGTATTGTGGCCACGTGATTGATGAAGAGGGGTTGCATAAGTCCCCTGACAAAATTGAAGCGGTGGTTAAGGCTCCAGCCCCTGAAAATGTGTCGCAACTGAGGTCATTCCTCGGATTGGTGAATTACTACCATAAGTTTTTGCCGAATTTGTCCACAATTCTGCATCCACTGAACGCCCTACTACGAATGGGAGTAGCATGGACATGGAGCGATGAATGTAAGCGGGCCTTTCAGAAGAGTAAGGACCTAATCACTTCAAGAGAAGTATTGGCTCACTACAACCCATCACTACCGATAAGACTGGCGTGTGATGCATCTCCCTACGGCATTGGGGCGTACTGTCACATAAATTCCTTGATGGTTCAGAGAGGCCGATAGCTTTTGCGTCACGCTCGTTAACTTCAGCCGAGCGTAACTACGCCCAGATTGACAGAGAGGCCCTCAGCCTAGTGTGGGGGGTGAAGAAGTTCAATCACTACCTGCACGGTCAAAAATTTACTCTACTAACTGATCATCAACCTCTCGTCTCCATTTTCAACCCTCAGAAGGGCGTACCGATAATGACGGCGCAACGGCTACAGAGGTGGTCCCTTTTTCTAGGGGCACACCAATATGACATCGAGTACAAAGGAACTAAACAGCATGGGAATGCTGATGGATTGTCGCACCTACCGTTGCCGATGGTGGAAGAAGAACTGGCAGTGGATCCAGTGGAGTTATTCCACTCAACTATAGTCGAATGTCTCTCTGTGACGAATGCAAACATAGAAAAGGAAACATGAAATGACCCGACACTCTCCTGGGTCTATGATTTAACGGTGAAGGGATGACCAGCACATGGCGAACCACTGCTGCCAGCATTCTCGCCGAGAAGAGAACAGCTGTCAGTGTGCAGAGGAACCTTGATGTGTGGATCCAGAGTAGTAATTCCACCCAAATTGAAGGATAGAGTGCTCAATGAGCTTCATGAGGGTCATCTGGGAGGGGTAAAAATGAAGAACTTGGCCAGAGCGTTTGTGTGGTGGCCGGGAATCGATAGAGAAATCGAAGAGCTGACCAAGAGCTGTACAGGATGCCAGAAGGTCCAAAACGCCCCACCACAAGCCCCTCTACCTCCATGGGAGTGGCCCTCATCTCCATGGCAAAGGGTGCACATTGATTTTGCTGGTCCCTTTATGGACTCGATGTTTTTAATTGCGGTGGATGCACATTCAAAGTGGCCAGAGGTAATAAAAATGTCCTCAACCACCACAGAAAAAACTATCAGTCTTACGAACCATATTCGCCAGGAATTGGCTGCCTGAACAGATTTGCTCTGACAATGGACCACAGTTTGTTTCTGAAGAGTTCCGGAGGTTCTTAAAGAACAATGGTGTTAATCATTACACATCCGCCCCATATCATCCAGCCACTAATGGATTGGCCGAGAGGTTTGTTCAAACATTCAAGAAGGCTATCAAGGCAATGTGTAATGAAGATATACCCCTCCAACACAAGGTGGATCACTTCTTGTTTGCCTACCGGAATGCGACACATGCGGTTACCAACCAAACTCCAGCCATGATGTTCTTCAATCGAAGACTACGATGCCGCTTGGATTTGGTTAAGCCAAACGTCAGAAGAGATGTGGAGAACAGGCAGTTTCAGAATATGAATGAAAGGCCGACCAGGAGTTTTAAGATAGTTTAACCAGTTTTGGCCCGGGACTACCGCACAGAGAAATGGCAGCCAGGAACGACCTGTACACGGCAAGGACCTCTAATGTATACCGTGGACATTGGAGAGAGCATTGTAAGACGCCATGCTGACCAGATTCTAGAGTCACTGGAAAACATCAACTCCACACCACGACCTGATACACCTGGCGATGAAACCGAAGTACCAATTGCATCTACCGCAGAATCGGTGATATTGGAAGCAGACGAACCAAACAACGACATTGATCCCGATTCAACCTTGCCAGAAGAACCTGATACCCCAAAGAGGCATTATCCAGACAGAATCAGGAAGCCTCCTCAAAGACTGAACTTATAATTGCTTAACTTCAACCAATGTATCTAGCAACCGTAGTTGTAATTGTAATTAGTTATTATTCAGTTGTTAAATGAATGTTATGTACTGTTTATCTAAAAGGGGAGGAATTGTTGTTTATGTCCCTTTAAGGGAATAACTGGTCTCAGACTGCAGTACCGGCATTGACCACCCCTGTATAAAAGGCCCTAGCAGGCTTCTGTAGTTTCAGTTTCCAGGTTGTCTCCATTCAGTAAAGACTTGTTAAACCAACTCCTGCATTCCGTGTCTCCATTAACACATGGATCTAATAGGATGAAAGAACAAAAGGGAAGGTCTGTGATAGGATAGAAGGCAGGAGAAGGAAAGAGGCATTAAGAGATATTCAAGGCATCAGGAGATGGTAATGGGACAGGTTAAGAAACAAAGGATGGCTCTAGATGAAGTGTGAATTGCGCTGGCAGAATGAAAGACTGTTGCCATGTGGGAGGGCAGAAAAAAAGGCACAAAAAGAAAGTGTGGATAAAAAATATATATATGATAGGTGTTGTGTATGTAACCGTTTACCTTTAAGGGAACTATAGAATGTGACCGTTCGCCTTTAAGAGCACTACTTCAGGGTGGCACTATTTATTGGCTCATGTATACTGTAATACCGATAGTGACCACACCAGTATATAAGGGTTGTGATACGTTAACTAGGGCAGAAATCGCCCAGACCTCTGAATAGTAAAGACCTGTTTTGTTTGTACTTCTAAAGTCTCTGAAGTTATTTACTGCACAACCTACAGACTTTACAGTGGCGACGAGTCCGATCGTACCCTGCGGCAAGACTAACCAGTAGCAGAGAGCTTCAAAAAGAAAACACGAGGCTCCGTCTACTAAAAGTATAGTACTTACTGGAAGCTGGAAGATTAACAGCAAAGCTGCGGCAGCAACAGGCACAGATTACCCTGCTACCACATCTTGAGCGAGCCAATCAGCCTAAAACAAGGCGGCCGAAGAGACTGTGAGTAGTTAAAACAAATAAATTTAAAAAAAAACGGGGTAGAAGTATTTGGAGGAGAAGGGCAAAGCATTCGGGTCCAACGGCGTCGGGTGACAGTAGGACTGGAACAAAGAGTGTTCCACATATCCTACGATAAGGCAAGCATAGCTAGGACCCATGCAGGTACCCATAGCAACACCTTTGATTTGGAGGGAATGAGTGGAGTCAAACAAGAAGTTGTTCAATGTGAGAACAAGTTCAGCCAGGCGGAGGAGGGTGGTGGTGGATGGGGACTGGTTGGGCCTCTGTTCAAGGAAGAAGCGGAGTGCCCTCAGGCCATCCTGGTGGGGGATGGAGGTGTAGAGGGATTGTACGTCCATAGTGAAAAGGAGGCGGTTGGGGCCAGAAAACTGGAAAATGTTAAAGTGGCGGAGGGTGTCGTATGAGTCGCGGATGTAGGTGGGAAGAGACTGGACAAGGGGAGAAAAAATATAGAGTCGAGATAGGAAGAGATAAGTTCCGTGGGGCAAGAGCAGGCTGAAACGATGGGTCTACCAGGGCAGTTCTGTTTGTGGATCTTGGGAAGGAGGTAGAAGCGGGCTGTGCGGGGTTGGGGAACTATGAGGCTTGCGGCCATGGGGGGAAGATTTCCAGAGGAGATGAGGTCAGTGACAGTCTTGGAAATGGTGGCTTGATGTTCGGTATTGGGGTCATGGTAGGAGGTAGGAGGAGGTGTCGGAGAGTTGGCATTCAGCTTCCGCTAGGTAGACGTCGGTTCGCCAAACAACAACAGCACGACCCTTGTCAGCAGGTTTAATGACAATGTCGGGGTTGGATCTGAGAGAATGGAATGCTGCAAGTTCAGAGGGAGGTAGGTTGGAGTGAGTGAGGGGAGCAGCGAAATGGAGACGGCCGATGTCATGCCGGCAGTTTGCAATGAAAAGATCTAGAGAGGGTAAGAGGCCAGAGGGAGGGGTCCAGGTAGAACGAGAATTCTGAAAGCGTGAGAAAGGGTCAGCCGTGCGGGGGGGGGGAAGATTCCTGACCATTGAAGCGGGCACGGAGATGAAGGCAGTGGAAAAAGAGCTCGGCATCGTGCCGAGCTCGAAATTTATTGAGGTGGGGTCATAACGGGATGAAGCTCAGGCCTTTGCTGAGGACTGATCGTTCGAGGTCAGAGAGGGGAAGGTCAGAGGGGATAGAAACATAGAAACTTAGAAATATAGAAGATAGGATCAGGAGTAGGCCATTTGGCCCCTCGAGCCTGCTCCGCCATTCAATGAGATCATGGCTGATCATCCAAATTCAGTACCCTGTTCCTGCCTTCTCTCCAGGTAAGGCCTCACAGCGTCGGCGGGAAACTTGAGAGGCAGAGTGGTGCTGTAAAAGGCCCCAGAGACCAGGTAAGGCCTCACAGCGTCGGCGGGAAACTCGAGCGGCAGAGCGGGGCTATAAAAGCCCCAGAGGCCAGGTAAGGCCTCACAGCGTCGGCGGGAAACTCGAGTGGCAGAGCGGGGCTATAAAAGCCCCAGAGACCAGGTAAGGCCAGTCTCCGAACTCGGAACTCGGAGGGAAGGAGAGAGGTAAAAAGTAATCCAAGTGTGACGTCACCAGAAAGCGGGTAAGTGATTGGTTGGTAAGTATTTCTCCCTTTTTAAGCTAAAATCTCTTTGGTTTATAGTTTCTAAGGTGTGATATTCACCATCTAGAATCGGGGCAGAGGGTATTTAAGAATAATATTAATACATTTAATTAATTACATAGAATGGGAGATCAGGTGATGTGTTGCTGCTGCAATATGTGGGAGCTGGTGGACACCATTGATGCTCACGGTGATCACATTTGCAGTAAGTGTTGGCTGCTCGAGGAATTCCGGCTCCGTGTTGAAGAGCTGGAGTCCGAGCTTCAAACACTGAGACACATCAGGGAGGGGGAGAGTCACCTGGACTCTGTGTATCACGAGGTATTCACACCAATTAGATTAATTAATTCAGATGTAGTCCGTGGCCAGGGTCAGGATGGTGTGACTAGAAGTGAGGCAGGTACGGGGATCCAGGAGGTAGTGTTGGAGGAGCCGCAGCCCTTGCACTTGTCCAACAGGTTCGAGGCTCTTACTCCCTGTGAGGATGGGAACAGGGACTGCGGGGAGGATGAGCAACCTGGCCACAGCACCGTGGAGCGGGGGGCCATTCAAGTGGGGGGAGTTAAAAGAAATGTTGTAGTGGTAGGGGATAGTATCGTTAGGGGGATGGATAGAGTTCTTTGCAGCCGAGAGCGAGAGTCCCGAAGGTTGTGTTGCCTGCCCGGTGCCAGGGTTAAGGACATCTCCTCTGGACTGGAGAGAAACTTGGAGCGGGAGGGGGAGGATCCAGTTGTCGTGGTCCATGTTGGTACCAACGACATAGATAGGACAAGGAAGGAGGTTCTGCTGAGGGAGTTTGAGCAGCTAGGGGCCAAATTAAAAAGCAGAACCACAAGGGTAATAATCTCTGGATTATTACCTGAGCCACGAGTGAATTTGGCTAGGACAAATAAAATTAGAGAGCTAAATGCGTGGCTCAAAGACTGGTGTGGGAGAAATGGGTATTGCTTCCTGGGACACTGGCACCAGTACTGGGGCAGGAGGGAGCTGTTCCGTTGGGACGGGCTTCACTTGGCCAGTGCTGGGACTAGAGTCCTGGCAGATCATATAACTAGGGCTGTAGAGAGGGCTTTAAGCTAACTAGCGGGGGGGGAGGTTCCTAGAGAGCAAATAATAAAAATGACAACAGACAAGGTCATAGACTTAGGTAGCAGTGGGGAAATTAAAAACCAGAGCGTGTCAGGGAGGGGCAGAAGGTATGGAGTAAAAGGTAAAGTAATAAAAAGGGCAAAAACAAGAACTAAGTGTCACAAAACATATTTGAAAGTTCTCTATCTGAATGCACGTAGCATTCGTAACAAAATAGATGAGTTAATGGCACAAATAACTACATATGGGTATGATCTTGTGCCCATTACAGAAGCATGGCTGCAGGGTGACAATGCCTGGGAATTAAACATACCAGGTTATTTAACGATCAGGAAGGACAGGCAGGAAGGAAGGGGAGGTGGGGTGGCTATGTTAATAAAGGAAGGAATCACTGTAATACAGAGAAATGATATTGGGTCAAAAGATCAGGATAATGAAACAGTTTGGGTGGAGGTAAGGAATAATAAGGGGAAAAAAACACTAGTGGGCATAGTCTATAGGCCTCCGAACAGTGGCAACTCTGTTGGATGGAGTATCAATCAGGAAATAGTTGAGGCTTGTAATAAGGGAACATCTATAATTATGGGGGATTTTAACTATCATATTAATTGGACAAATCAAATTGGGCAGGGCTGCCTTGAGGATGAGTTCATTGAGTGTATTAGGGATGGGTTTCTTGAGCAGTATGTAACTGAACCGACCAGGGGGCAAGCAACCTTAGATCTGGTCCTGTGTAACGAGACAGGATTAATTAAAAATGTTCTAGTAAAGGATCCCCTTGGAATGAGTGACCATAACATGGTTGAATTCCATATTCAATTAGAGGGTGAAAAGGTTGGATCTCAAACAAGCGTGCTAAGCTTGAATAAAGGAGAGTATGAAGGTATGAGAGCAGAATTGAGTAGAGTGGATTGGGAAAATAAATTAAAGGGTAAGACGATACATGATCAGTGGTGTACATTTAAGGAGTTATTTTACAACTTCCAAAAAAAAATATTCCACTGAGAAGAAAAGGGTGTAAAAGAAAAGACAGCCATCCGTGGCTAAGTAAAGAAATTAAGGATAGTATTCGACTAAAAACAAGGGCATATAAGGTAGCCAAATCTAGTGGGAGGACAGAGGATTGGGAAAACTTTAAAAGACAGCAATAAATAACAAAAAGATTGATTAAGAAAGGGAAGATAGATTATGAAAGTAAATTAGCAAAAAATATAAAAACAGATAGTAAGAGTTTTTATAGTTATATAAAAAGAAAAAGGGTGGCTAAAGTAAACATAGAAACATAGAAGATAGGAGCAGGAGTAGGCCATTCGGCACTTTGAGCCTGCTCCGCCATTCAATGTGATCATGGCTGATCATCCAAATTCAGTACCCTGTCCCTGCCTTTTCCCCATATCCTTTGATCCCTTTAGCTTCAAGAAATATATCCAACTCTTTCTTGAATATATTTAATGAACTAGCCTCCACCGCCCTCTGTGGCAGAGAATTCCACAGGTTCACCACTCTCTGGGTGAAGAAATTCCTCCTCATTTCAGTCCTAAATGGCTTACCCCTTATCCTTAGACTATAACCCCTGGTTCTGGACTCCCCGGCCATCAGAAACATCCTTCCTGCATCTAGTCTGTCCAGACCTGACAGAATTTTATAGGTTTCGATGAGATCCCCTCTCAATCTTCTAATCTCCAGTGAGTATAAGCCCAATCAACACAATCTCTCCTCATACATCATTCCTGCCATCCTAGGTATCAGCCTGGTGAATCTTCGCTGCACTCCCTCCATGGCAAGAACGTCCTTCCTCAGGTAAGGTGACCAAAACTGCACACAATACTCAAGGTGCGGTCTCACCAAGGCCCTGTACAACTGTAGCAAGACATCCTTGTTCCTGTACTCGAACCCTCTTGCTACGAAGGCCAACATACCATTTGCCTTCTTAACCGCCTGCTGCACCTGCATGCTTACCTTCAGCGACTGGTGCACAAGGACACCGAGGTCTCTTTGCACTTCCCCTTCTCCCAATCTATTGCCATTCAAATAATAATCTGCCTTCATGTTTTTGCCACCAAAGTGGATAACCTCACATTTATCCACATTATAGTGCATTTGCCATGTTTCTGCCCAATCACCCAACCTGTCCCTTAGAGGATGAGACCGGGAAATTAATGGTGGGAAATATGGAGATGGCAAAAACACTGAATGAATATTTTATATCAGCCTTTACAGTAGAAGACACTAAGAATATCCCAACACTGGACAAACAGGGGGCTAAAGGGGGGGAGGAGCTAAACACGGTCAAAATCACTAAGGAAGTGGTACTCGGTAAAATAATGGGACTCAAGGCGGATAAATCACCTGGACCTGATGGCTTACATCCTAGGGTCTTGAGGGAAGTGGCGGTAGGGATTGTGGATGCATTGGTAATAATTTTCCAAAACTCCCTGGACTCGGCAAAGGTCCCGGCAGACTGGAAAACTGCTAATGTAACACCCTTATTTAAAAAGGGCAGTAGACAGAAGCTGGAAACTAGACCGGTTAGCCTAACATCTGTGGTAGGTAGAATTTTGGAGTCCATTATTAAGGAGACAGTAACAGGACATTTGGATAATCATAATTTAATAGGACAAAGTCAGCATGGTTTTATGAACGGGAACTCATGTTTGACAAATTTGCTGGAGTTCTTTGAGGAAGTAACATATAGGGTGGATAAAGGGGAACCAGTGGACGTAGTGTATTTAGACTTCCAAAAGGCATTTGACAAGGTGCCACACAAAAGATTATTGCTTAAGATAAAAAATCACGGGATTGGGGGTAATATTCTTGCATGGATAGAGGATTGGCTATCTAAGAGAAGGCAGAGAGTTGGGATAAATGGTTCATTCTCAGGCTGGCAATCGGTAACTAGTGGTGTTCCGCAGGGGTCAGTGCTGGGTCCCCAACTCTTCACAATCTATATTAACAATTTGGAGGAGGGGACCGAGTGTAACATATCAAAGTTTGCAGATGATACTAAGATGGGAGGGAAAGTAGTGAGTGAGGAGGACATAAAAAACCTGCAAGGGGACATAGACAGTGGGCAGAGATTTGGCAGATGGAACACAATACTGGAAAGTGTGAGGTTATGCACTTTGGCAGGAAAAATCGTAGAGCAAGTTATTATCTTAATGGCAAGAAACTGGAAAGTACTGAAGTACAAAGGGATCTGGGGGTCCTGGTGCACGAAACTCAAAAGGTTAGTATGCAGGTGCAGCAAGTAATTAAGAAGGCCAATGGAATGTTGGCTTTCATTGCTAGGGGGATAGAATATAAAAATAGGGAGGTATTGCTTCAGTTGTACAAGGTATTGGTGAGACCGCACCTGGAATACTGCGTACAGTTTTGGTGTCCATACTTAAGAAAGGACATACTTGCTCTCGAGTCAGTACAAAGAAAGTTCACTCGGTTAATCCCGGGGATGAGGGGATGGACATATGAGGAGAGGTTGAGTAGATTGGGACTCTACTCATTGGAGTTCAGAAGAATGAGAGGCGATCTTATTGAAACATATAAGATTGTGAAGGGGTTGGATCGAGTGGATGCGGGGAGGATGTTCCCGATGATGGGTGAAACTAGAACTAGGGGGCATAGTCTTAGAATAAGGGGCTGCTCTTTCAAAACTGAGATGAGGAGGAACTACTTCACTCAGAGGGTGGTAGGTCCATGGAATATGCTGCCCCAAAAAGCTGTAGAAGCTACATCTTTACATAAATTTAAAACAGAAATAGACAGTTTCCTAGAAGTAAAGGGAATTAAGGGTTACGGGGAGCGGGCAGGAATTTGGACATGAGTCTAGGTTCGGATCGGTCATGACCCTGTGGGTAGCGGAGCCGGCCCAGGGGCCGTGTAGCCTGATCCTGCTCCTATTTCGTGTGTCTAATTCTGTTAGATTCAGGAGATGGTTCTGTGATAGTGGATTGGTGGTTAGGATCAGATCAGCCATGATCTTATTGAATGGCGGAGCAGGCTCGAGGGGCCGATTGGCCTACTCCAGCTCTTATTTCTTATGTTCTTATGTTCTTATGTTCTTATATCCCTTGATCCCTTTAGCCTTAAGAAATATATCCAACTCCTTCTTGAATACATTTCATGAATTGGCCTCTACTGCCTTCTTTGGTAGAGAATTCCACAGGTTCACCACTCTCTGGGTGAAAAAAATCCTCCTTATCTCTGTCCTAAATGGTTTACTCCTTATCCTTAGACTGTGATCCCTGGTTCTGAACTCCCCGACCATCGGGAACATCCTTCCAGCATCTAGTCTGTCTAGTCCTGTTAGAATTTTATAAGTTTCAATTAGATCCCCTCTCATTCTTCTAAACTCCAGCGAGTACAAGCCCAATCGACCCAATCTCTCCTCATATGTCATTCCTGCCATCCCAGGTAACAGCCTGGTGAATCTTCGCTGAACTCCTTCCATGGCAAGAACATCCATCCTCAGATAAGGCGACCAAAACTGCATACAATACTCAAGATGTGGCCTCACCAAGGCCCTGTACAACTGCAGCAAGTCATCCTTGTCCCTGTACTCAAACCCTCTCGCTACGAAGGCCAACATACCATTTGCCTTCTTAACCGCCTGCTGCACCTGCATGCTTACCTTCAGCAACTGGTGCACAAGGACGCCCAGCTCTCGTTGCACTTCCCCTTCTCCCAATCGATTGCCATTCAGATAATAATCTGCCTTCCTGTTTTTGACACCAAAGTGGATAACCTCGCATTTATCCACATTATATTGCATCTGCCATGCTTCTGCTCAATCACCCAACCTGTCCAAATCATACTGGAGTTTCTCGGCATCCTCCGCACAGCACACATGCCCACCCAGCTTTGTGTCGTCTGCAAGCTTGGAGATATTACATCTAGTTCCCTCGTCCAGATCATTAATGTATATTGTGACTAGCTCGGGTCCAAGGACCGATCCCTGCGGTACCTGCGACTCGGAAAAAGACCTGTTTATTCCAACTCTTTGCTTTCTGTCTGCCAACCAGTTCTCTATCCAAGTCAATACCTTGCCCCCAATCCCATGTGCCTTAACTTTACATGCTTATCTCTTATGCGGGACCTTATCAAAAGTCTTTTGAAAGTCAAATACGCCACATCCACTGGTTCTCCCTTATCTATTTTACCAGTTACATCCTCAAAAAATTTCCGTAGATTAGTCAAGCACGATTTAACTTTTGTAAATCCATGTTGACTTTGTCCAATCCGGTCACTTTTTTCCAAGTGCTCTGCTATTACATCCTTTATAATGGACTCTAGCATTCTCCCCACTACCGATGCCAGGCTTACCAGTCTGTAATTCCCTGTTTTCTCTCTACCACCTTTTTTGAACAGTGGGGTAACATTAGCTACCCGCCAATCCATGGGTACTGTTCCAGAGTCTATCAACTTTTGGAAGATGACCAGCAATGCATCTACTATTTCTAGGGCCACTTCCTTAAGTACCCTAGGATGTAGATTATCAGGCCCTGGGGATTTATCGGCCTTCAATCTTATCAATTTCCCTAACACCATTTCCCTACAAATACTGATTTCTATCAGTTCCTCCCTTTCATTAGACCCTATGTTCCCGACATCTTTGGGAGGTTATTTGTGTCCTCCTTTGTGATGACAGAACAAAAGTATGTATTTAATTGGTCTGCCATTTCTTTGTTCCCCATTATAAATTCCCCTGATTCTGACTGCAAGGGACCTACGCTTAACTTCACCAATCTTTTTCTCTTCACATATCTATAAAAGCTTTTACAGTCAGTTTTTATGTTCCCTGAAAGCTTACTCTCATACTCTATTTTCCCCCTCTTAATTAATCCCTTTGTCCTCCTTTGTTGAATCATAAACTGCTCCCAATCCTCAGGTTTACTGCTTTTTCTGGCCAATTTATATGTCCTCTCCTTGGATCTTATGCTATCCCTAATTTCCCTTGTTAGCCACGGTTGAGTCACCTTTTTTGTTTTATTTTTATGCCAAACTGGGATGAACAAATTCTATAGTTCATCCCTGCGATCTTTGAATGTTTGCCATTGCCTATCCACCGCCAACCCTTTGAGTGACATTCCCCATTCAATCCTACCCAACTCATGCCTCATACCATCGTAGTCTCCTTTATTTAAATTCAGGACCCTAGTCTCTGAGTCAACTACTTCACTCTCCATCTTAATGAAGAATTCTCTCATTTTATGATCGCTCCGACCCAAGGGGCCTCGCACAACAAGATTGCTAATTAATCCTTTCTCATTACATAATACCCAGTCTAAGATGGCCTGATCTCTAGTTGGTTCCTCGACATATTGGTCCAGGAAACCATCCCGTATACACTCCAGGAATTCCTCCTCCACAGTATTGTTACTAATTTGGTTAGCCCAATCTATATGTAGATTAAAGTCACCCATGATAACTGCTGTGCCCTTATTGCACGCTTCTCTAATTTCCCGTTTAATGCCATCCCCGACCTCCGCATTACTGTTTGGAGGTCTATATACCACTCCCACTAACGTTTTCTGCCCCATGGTATTTCTCAGTTCTACCCATACAGATTCCACATCATCAGAGCTAATATCCTTTCTTACAATTGTGTTAATCCCCTCTTTAACCAGCAATGCTACCCCACCTCCTTTCCTTTTTGACTATCTTTCCTGAATATTGAATACCCCTGGATGTTGAGTTCCCAGCCTTGGCCACCGTGGAGCCATGTTTCTGTAATCCCAATCATATCATATTCGTTTACCTCTATTTGCGTAGCTAATTCATCCACCTTATTATGAATGCTCCTCGCATTAAGACACAGAGCCTTCAGGCTTGTTTTTTTAATGCTCTTAGATCTTTTAGAATTATTATTTACTGTGGCCATGCTTGATTTAAACCCTTGATTTCTCTGCCTGCCACTTTTGTTTTTCTCCTTCCTGTCTTTTGCTTTTATCCTTGTTTCCCTTTCCTCTGTCTCCTCGCTCAGGTTCCCAACCCCCTGCCATTTAGTTTAAACCCTCCCCCAGAGCACTAGCAAACACTCCCCCTAGGACATCGGTTCCGGCCCTGCCCAGGTGCAAACTGTCCATTTTGTACTGGTCCCACCTCCCCCAGAACCGGTTCCAATGTCGCAGGAATTTGAATCCCTCCCCCTTGCACCATTCCTCTAGCCACGTATTCATCTGAAATATCCTTCTATTTCTGCTCTGACTAGCACGTGGCACTGGTAGCAATCCTGAGATTACTACCTTTGAGGTCCTATTTTTTAATTTACCTCCTAACTCCCTATATTCAGCTTTTAGGACCTCATCCTGGTTTTTACCTATATCGTTGGTACCTATATGCACCACAACAACTAGCTGTTCACCCTCCCCTTCCAAAATGTTCTGCAGCCGCTCTGAGAAATCCTTGACCCTTGCACCAGGGAGGCAACACACCATCCTGGAGTCTCGTTTGCGGCCGCAGAAATGCCTATCTATTCCCCTTACAATAGAATCCCCTATTACTATAGCTCTACCCCTCTTTTTCCTCCTGTCCTGTGCATCACAACCACCCCTGGTGCCAGGAAGCTGGCTGCTGCTGCCTTCCCCTGGTAAGTCATCCCCCCCACCAGTATCCAAAGTGGTATATCTGTTTGAGAGGGGGATGGCCACAGGGGACCCCTGCACTACCTGCCTGCACCTACTACTCTGCCTGTTGGTCACCCATTCCCTTTCTGCCTGTGCAACCTTTACCTGCGGTGTGACCAAATGATTAAACGTGCTATTCACGATGTCCTCAGCATTGCGGATGGTCCAGTATGTATCCATAGTGAAAACGCAGCAGGGGGTGAGATTGGGAGAAGGGTGGTCAGAGGAAAGTAAAGGGGAAGAAGGCTCCGGAGGGGCGTTGGTGTTCAAGAGTTGTTGAATCCTTATTCCATCAATCTGGCTTGAATTCAATCCTAGGTCTCAAAGAAGAAAGGATAATGTACTGTCATGTAACATTCATTCATATTAATTCCTTTTGGATTTTAAAAGGCCTATAACAGTGAGCAACCAGCATCTTGCAAACAGCATGTGGTTTTTCTGTGGCTGTATTACTGCTCTTTGAGTGCTTTGTTTAGCTGCCCTGCCAATTAACTCAGTGCGTGATAAAGAAATTCATCAAGCAGAACAGAACAAGCAGCCTTCCCTCATTAACAGAATCTAACTTATTTTGCCCAAAGTCCTAAACGGGCTCCAGAAGATGGTATAGACTGAGGAGCTCTTGCGATGGAAACTATGGGCCGGATTTTCCTTTTCACTGCAATGGCAGCATAAGGTCAATGGGGTGGGACTTCAGCCCTGCCCAGGCACTGCCCTGACCCTGTGATATTGGCCCAGAAATTCGGGTCGGGGGCTTCCCACGGGTGCAAGCCCCCGACCTGCACTTACCTAGCGCGCCAGCAGTTGAGCTGTAGGGCCTCGTGGAATTCCGCTCCGGGGCCTGGCCCAGCTGCTGGTGCGCTGTGCTTGCATGTCCCAGGGGCGTAGTTAGTGCGATGCGTCCCCTGGGATCACGTGAGCCACGGGCAGCCAATCGGAGGAGGGAAAAGCCCATTCATAATATTGACAGGTAGACCTGTCAAAACTTATAAATACTATGGGCCCAAAATAGCAGTAAACCTTCAAATAATTTTTTTTTTTAAATCACACTTTTTAAATAAACTATAAGTTACATTAAATAATTATTTTAAACAATAATTTAAATTTAATTTAAAAAAAAAAATATTATAACGGGGCTAAAAATAAACTTACCTTGCTTTAAAGTATTTAAAAATAATAAACCTGTGGAAAAAATGTTTTAATTTTAATTAATTGACCATTTACCTTGCAAAAAGCAGGCCTTACGCCTGCTTTTTAAATGTGTAAATCCTGCAGGCTTACCCTCCCGGGAAAACCTGTAAAAAAAACTACGTTCAAAGCGCACACGCAGCCTCCCCTGCACGCGTTCGACCTCTGAACCCCTTCGTTCAGAGGATCGGAAGTGCCGGTTTCCCGCGCATGCGCAGTGCATGCAGGAAACCATCACTTCCATTCGGCCTACGGGTGAGTACCCCGTGCGTACTCACCCGGGAAGAGACGAATTTCTGGGCCAATTTATTTGAATAACTTAGGCGGAGCCCCAGCAGTGTTTTGTCGTTCCCCCCATCTCGAGTGGGTAGGATGGAAATGGTTCGGGCACCTATAAAGTAGTATGGTCAGCAGCACCGGCAGAAACAAAAAAAATGTAAAATGTTAATTATTTTGATAAACTTCCACCCGTTCCAGGCGTTAAATGGCTGAAAATTGTGTGGCCTGGAGACTGCGCTGGTTGAGACCAGGTTGTGGTGGCACCGACTGCCGGGGCCATCCCGCGACGGTCTCAGAATTGGGAGGAGGGACTGGCCCGCCATAGGCGTGGCCTCGGCCTTCCCTGTAGGGACATGAGATGCACCCCTGAGCCTCCTGGTCCCACAAAGAAAGTATTTTTGGCCTCTTCTGGCCTCAACTGCTTCCACGTTAGGTTGCTCGGTTTGAAAGTTGTTTGTATGGTATACTTGTAGTTACAGTAAGAATATCGCTGAGCATACTCGGTACCATATCTCAAAATCGAGGCTCTCTGTCAGTGTATCATTTATTTTCCCGGCTCTTGAGCTTTGAAAGGTTTCACCCTTGGCATGTTAGAACAACCCCAGCAACACTTGAATAAAATCTCAATTCATCATAGCATTGTGGCTAGTTTATGGAAACCAGTAACATTCTTCATCAGCAACTGATACAGCATCATTTACTGTCGAATGACTGGACATGAAGCTTTTTGCTCACTAAATAAAGTGGTTGAAGGGAAGATTATAGTGAAGTATTGATTACATTAGATAAACTGCAGGCTTAGATTGTCTTACAGATATTAAGTCTTCCCTGTACACTCATCAGTATGTGCAAGATTACCCATCTAGGAATAAAACTATCCATTCTTTAAATTGCTCTTTCAACCAGGTCTAATTTTACTTTATTTTTCCAATTCTTACAATTGTGCACAGTGGATCTCCTTCCAATTGAATTACCAATGGATGTCACACTCAAGTATTCTATCGCTACCAAATCTGCCTCGCTGACTCCGTAAACCCTAAGCCTCTGCTGCTGGTGTGTACCATCGCTGGTGTGTGCTATCACTGGTGTGTACCATCGCTGATGTGTGCCATCGCTTGTGTGCCATCGCTGGTGTGTACCATCGCTAGTGTGTGCCATCACTGGTGTGTACTATCGCTGGTGTGTACCATCGCTGATGTATGCCATTGCTTGTGTGCCATCGCTGGTGTGTACCATCGCTAATGTGTGCCATCACTGGTGTGTACCATCGCTGGTGTGTACCATCGCTGATGTGTGCCATCGCTTGTGTGCCATCGCTGGTGTGTGCCATCGCTGGTGTGTACCATCGCTGGTTTGTACCATCGCTGATGTGTGCCATCGCTTGTGTGCCATCGCTGGTGTGTGCCATCGCTGGTGTGTACCATCGCTGGTGTGTGCCATTGCTGGTGTGTGCCATCGCTGTTGTGTGCCATCGCTGGTGTGTACCATCGCTGGTGTGTGCCATCGCTGGTTTGTACCATCGCTGGTGTGTACCATCGCTGGTTTGTACCATCGCTGGTGTGTGCCATCGCTGGTGTGTACCATCGCTGGTTTGTACCATCGCTGGTGTGTACCATCGCTGGTGTGTACCACCGCTGGTGTGTGCCATCGCTGGTGTGTACCATCGCTGGTGTGTACCATCGCTGGTTTGTACCATCGCTGATGTGTGCCATCGCTTGTGTGCCATCACTGGTGTGTGCCATCGCTGGTGTGTACCATCGCTGGTGTGTGCCATCGCTGGTGTGTGCCATCGCTGTTGTGTGCCATCGCTGGTGTGTACCATCGCTGGTGTGTGCCATCGCTGATGTGTACCATTGCTGGTGTGTGCCATCACTTGTGTGTGCCATCGCTGGTGTGTGCCATCGCTGGTGTGTACCATCGCTGGTGTGTGCCATCACTGGTGTATGCCATCGCTGGTATGTGCCATCGCTGGTGTGCGCCATCGTTGGTGTGTGCCATTGCTGGTGTGTGCCATCGCTATGCGCACATGCCAGTCAGAAATTTGGGTGTCTGGCTTGGCTGGCTCTGAAACATTGCAACAGTGAACTACCAACCTCTAAAAGAACAGGTCCCCATATACACCAAAATGGCACAGGTGAGATTTTGGGCAGCATCGTATCAGGGACAGTCCCCGGATAGGAGTCCCATGCCACTGCACTTCTGATGGTACAGCGGCAAGTTTTTTAGGGACCTGGGGCTCGATTTTCACTTGGGAAAATCAGTGTTAACAGGGTAGTAAGGGGCTAGATTGGATAGCCCCCAAAAACAGGCGTGGGGATCGCGATGCGTGATTAACCCGTGCCCGTTGATTGCAATGCAGGTACCATGCCAACTTCGTGCTGCCTGCTCACTTAAATGATTTCTGCATCCAGCCAGCATTAACCATGCTATTCATTGGCTAGGCAGGGGGCCAATATCATGAGAGGCTAGCACCAGTTAAAGCTAGCCTGTACCTCTTAAAGGGGAGGTGCATTGTGGCTGGAGCATGTGCTAGGAGTCATGGTTGAAGAGATTCTGACCTGGGAAAGAATGAGGAATGGCACAACATGATAGAGAGCGGGCTGCAAGGTTTTTACATTAGATAAACAGTAGGCTTAGATTGTCTTCCAGATATTAAATTTTCCCTGTACACGCATCACTGCACTGGAGGTCTTGGTGGAGGAGTTGGAAAGAAGGAGAGATGTCCTGTATCTACAGGGGGTGTAGATTTTTTTTTAAACTCTGTACAATAGCAAAATGCTGAAAGCCTGTTTGGCCCAGTGGTAAGGGCATGAAACGGTGAAAGTTTGAGGCACAGAAAAGGTGCCAGTCATTAAAGTCTGCAGTTCTTGGAGAACACATTGGTACTGGACAATGAAAGCTTTGACTCATGATTAATTCTGAAAAGGACATTGATATTGAACTCTGAGGCCTTGAATCGTGATCGGTTTCGATGGGAAAAATTAACATCTGGACAATGCTCTGTTTAACTGAAACAATGGGGGTCACGATGAACTTCCTGACATGAATGGAAGATACACAAGTCCCGAGCAGACAATCAGCCAACCGCCCATCAACAGTAATAGAAATCACATTGAATATGCGTTACAGAAAGCGGGAGAGGAGATAAGGAGTTATCTTCGATCTCACAACTCTGTACACCTCTGGTGATTGAATTACAGGTTGACGAGGTGTGAATGTCGGACAGTTCAGCAAACCGACAACCAAAACTGGTTGGGGGAGACCCAGCATGAGACCAGGTGACTAAAAGAACTATAAGAAGGGACCATACCACAGTTCTCTCTCTCTTTCGCTCAGAAGCTCTCTCGCTGGGAAGCTCTCTCTCTCGGAAGCTAGCTCTGACTACAGCAATTGTCAGGTGTAAAAAGGAAGGGAAGACGGTCATCTCCAGCTCCCAGCCTGCAATTGACATCGGCCACGACCAGCCGGATGGGTGATTGTAAGTATCAGTTGACTCTACAAGGGGTTTGCACTGTGTAGGCAGCTGCAGTCTGATAAAGGAGGACGGGGACAGGTCATCTCCGATCCAGGCCTACAATCCACAATGGTAACGGGGCCATATGGGTGATTTGTAAGATTCGAAATTTTTAGTAATTAATCACGCAAGAAAATAGGGTTAATAAGACAGTTTATTGACCAAAAGAAGCTTGTACAGAAAAACCTTTGATAAAAGGGCATGCAAAATGGCCGCCGGACCTCGTGATCAGTTTCTGGGACCATTTGATTTCTGTTACTGCAAGCCAGACAGGCTTGTGGATTGAGGACAGTAAGCCCGCGAAAGCCAGTATCGGGAAACCGAAACTCATGGAACTGAGCATACATATTAATTAGATTCTAAGTACAGGACAGTTTTGGGTAACAGGATGAGGCCCATCAAGAAATGGGCGGACAATTGAATGAACACTTAAACCCATTTACTGTACAAAGAAAAACCCGTTTGACAGCCATCAAGGGCAATCTCCAGACCGATCAATATACGAACCGAGTTACGGTGACAAAGTAAAAGACATTATCGGCCCAGGAAGGCCAGTTAAGCTGTCACCGGCTCCCGTTACAAAGACAAAGCGCCCCTGCAGAGATTTCTGCCCGCCAAAAATATTACAAAGACTGGACTATGATTTGGCGGGCGGGGTACTCATGCGTCTGGCCGGAGGAAATGCCGGTTTTCAGCATGCACAGCGCATGCGGAGAAAACCGGCATTCCCAGTCCTCTGAACGAAGGGGTTCAGAGGCACAGCGCGTGCGCAGTGAACTTCGTCGATTTCATTCATGGATTCAGTGAGGGTAAGTCCTTGCAACTTACACATGAAAAAAGCATACGTAAAGTTGCTCCAGAGGCTGCGGAGGAAGATATATTTTATCGTGGAGCTTCTGAAAGGCAATATTTTTGTTTGGGAAAGGGAGGAAAGTTATTTTAAGAAATGATGAGGTAAGTTTTAAAGTTAAATTTTTTTTTTTTAAACGGGTTTTCAGTACTGTAGGTAAAAGCAGCAATTGTGGCTGTGTGAATTGAATTTGCTGTGTTTAATGTGAAAATGACTGTTCTAAAATATATTCTTTTAAGGAGTTATGTATGTATGTCTGTATATATTCCTTTACATATATGTATATATTCCTTTACTTATGTGTATGAATGTATGTATTTAATTATGATTTTCCAATAAGTTACTTTCTCTGAAAGTCATAATTAAATAAATACATTCATACACATAAGTAAAGGAATATATACATACACGCAAAGGAATATATACAGACATACATACATAATTACTTAAAAGAATATATTACTGATGAAAAGTTTCTTTCTTAAAAATGTTGGAGTCATTTTCACATTAATAAACACAGCAAATTCAATTCACATAGCCACAATTGATCCTTCTACCTACAGTGCTGAAAACCCGTTTTAAAAAACAAAAATAAACTTTAAAACTTACCTCAGCATTTCTTAAAATAACTTTCCTCCCTTTCCCAAACAAAAATATTGCCTTTCAGAAGATCCACGATAAAAAAATATCTTCCTCCGCAGCCTCTGGAGCAACTGTACTCATGCTTTTTTCATGTGTAAGTTATAAGGACTTAACCTCACTGAAAGCATGAATGAAACCGGCGAATTTTACTGCGGACGCGCTGCCTGTGCAGTTGCACGCGTTCTGCCTCTGAACCCCTTCGTTCAGAGGACAGGAAATGCCGGTTTTCCCCGCATGCGCTGTGCATGCTGAAAACCGGCATTTCCTCCGGCCAGACGCGCGAGTACCCCGACCGTACTCGCGCGTTTGGAAGGGAATTACTGGGCCAACATTTTACATGTCAATAAAATAAAAAATTTAAAAATTGCACGATTTGCCCCTCGCATCTGCGACTGAGGGTCCAAGGAGGTGCATTACGCAAGAGGTCATCGTCGTACGTATCCTCACACTGTTCCCTTTCGGGAACTGTATGAAGTGGTGGAAGGATTTCTGGCCACGTTATCGCTCCTTCCGTGACCATAACCATCTTCATACCAGCCATTAGGGTGGTTAGTCCTATGGCGCAAGGGTTTTACGGGCTCCCACAACCCATCCGAGGGGGGGGGCCACCCACACCCGCGGACGCAAGTATCCCGCTGGATGTCCACCCAGAATTTATAGTTGGAGCTCCGACTCCACTTGCCGGGACTGGCTGGAGCGGGGTTCGAAACCCTACTCCTTCTGGCCCAGCGGCGGGGATGCTTACCGCTACGCAAAAGGCCCACTCCGCGCAAAAGATGACACCCTTACGTTTCCTGCACCTTTTCCCTCCCCGTGACTGGAGCCCTATGCTGCCACTTGAAAGACCAAGCTATCATCTGTCCTTTTTGTGGCGCCTTGGACTTCTCATTACCAATGATGAGCAGGCGCTGCGCCTCCACCTCCTTGAGGAGATTGCTGAGGTCATCATCAGTTCAATTGTGAGTTCTTTTAATGTCGTGAATTGTGCTCATTCCAGCCATTTCACGTTGCTAATCTGAGTGGGCCTTTGGCGTAGCGGTAGCATCCCCGCCGCTGGGCCACACGGCGTAGGGTTTCGAACCCCACTCCAGACAGTCCCGGCAAGTGGAGTCGGAGCTCCGGCTCTAAATTCTGGGTAGACATCCAGTGGGATATTTGCGTCCGTGGGTGTGGGTGGCCCCCCCCCTCGTATAGGTTGTGGGAGCCCGTAAAACCCTCCCGCCATAGGACTAACCACCCTAATGGCTGGTACAAAGATGGTTATGGTCACGGAAGGAGCGTTAATCACGGCCAGAAATCCTTCCACCACTTCATACCGTTCCCCAAAGGGAACAGTGTGAAGACACATACGACGACGACGACGACGACATTGCTAATTAAATAAATGGAATGAAAAAAATGCTTTCAGGGCTTTTAAATGTCTTGAAATCGCTTTAATTCTGTTTAAAACTACTTCAGATTCTTCAAAATAATTTAAACGTTTTTAAAAGTTTATAAAAGTTACCAAAAGCTTCTTAAAAATACAAAAAACCTATTTAAAATGCTGCTTTACATGTAAAAATGCTTTGCAGCTTGTGAGAAGCATTGGGGGCGTGTCCTTTTAAAATGAGACCTCAAGGGGCGTGTCTCACTTGCACAGCGCGCTCCAGGCTTCGCGCTGGCTGCACTCCTGGGCGGCGTGATGTCAGATGCTGCCCGGGAGTCAACGTTTTAAAACAGGAATTCCAGGCATCCCTGAAGCTCAACGGCCGGCGCGTCGGGTAAGTGCATATCGGGGGCTTGCACGCGCGGCAAGCCCCCGACCCGAATTTCTGCCCCAATGTGTTTCCCCTTTTACGATGTGCCGTGTGTTTCCCATTTCCATAGAGTTAAGTTTATCGATATGTGCATGCTTGTAGTTACTTTAATCTGTGCTTATGACATGTATTATATAATGCTGCAAACTGTTTAATAATAAAAGCATCCATTTCGTGCTATTCAACCTGGTCTATTGAGTTTTTCTCTGCACTACAGTTCCCTGCACCTAAGTCCAAGGTCTAGAACCGTAGGGAAGAGTGGGTCGAACCACTCAAGGGTAATTATTGCATGAAGCCTGGTAGGAGACCAGAACGAGCAAGAGAAACCCCCTACAGATTGTAAGTTTCAGCCAAATCGCAACAGTTTTTTTTCTGTGTTTTGTTGGTTTTACTAAACTAACAGTTTTGGGTTGAACCTAAACCTTTGTGTCATCTACCATTTTGTTCCTGTAAAACCCAGAGTCAAAGAACCCTTGTAAGGATGAGAAAACCAAACACCTTACAGGGGGAAGGTGGCCTTCCAGGCACACGGTCAAAAGGCAGTGGGAGCAGATAGCCGTGGAGGTCAATGCCAGGAGTCAAGCCTTGAGGACCTGAATGCAGTGCCGCAAGAAGTTCAATGACCTCACACGAGTGGTCAAGGTCAGTGAATGCATCTTCAAATGCCATATCCTACCAACTGTGCCAGTAGCCTCAGCCACTGCTCACATCATCACATCCCCAACACTCACCTACCAACAATCTCTATCAATCAGGCCTCATACCTAATATTCATATCCTTCACCTCACTCTCACACACTTAGCACTGCTGCAAGCCTCACACCCACATCTCACAGCTTGCTCACACTACCAGCTATTCAACCATGATAGCCTCATCAGCCAAACAGATTGCATGGCACTTGCTGACACCCTTCCCTCTCTCTTGCATCACAAGGTGGTGCACAACTGAAGGCAGCAGGAGTTAACTGAAGGGGGACAGGTGTGTCTGTATGTCCTAACCCCCAAGGAGGAGACAGTGCTGACCATTATTGGAATGGTCATTGCTGAGGCTGTGGCCAGCAGAGGAGCTGAAACCATCAAAAATGATGGTATCCTCATACTTAATCCTTCTACTCACATCCCACTTCCCCCTCACCCCACACTCTCTTCTGATTTACAAGCCACGGATGGTGTAAGCATATACCTCTTACTTTCTCTCCCTTCCGAGCACCACAACCTTACTCTTGTGCCTTTTTCCTTTCAGATACCCAAGAGGTGCAACCTGGCCAGGCAGTGGAGGAACACCAAGGAGAGAGTGATGATAAATACATGGCACCGTCACTTGATTTCACACTCACAGCTACCAGTTCAGATATTGACACTGCGCATATCTTAGAGGATAGATTAGAGGTAGGATCTACACGTCGTGAGACGCCTGGCACGAGTGATCTGCAGCCAGGACAGGGGACAAGGATTGTGCAGGTGCCAGTTCACCAGAGGGCAGAGGTCGCAGATGGGTTCTGCTGCAGAGGACTCAGATGAGGACTTCGATGGGGCAGCCTACAGAAGAAGGCTGATGGGTATTGATGTGCCTCAATAATTCCGAGACTCGAAGTTAGCAGAACAAAAACAAGGCTTTTATTAACTTAGAACGTAACACGTAAGAGAGAGAGATGTCTTCCTTCTGGAGACTGAGGCCAGACTGAACTAGCTTACAAACGGGGCCAGGTATGGGCGGAGCCCTACACACAGCACATTCCAGCACATTCCAGTATACAATACAGCACATTCCAGTACACAATACAATGAGGTCTGGGGGAAGGGAAATGACACTGAAACCGATCTCAGTCACAGGCAGTGGTGAATGGAATATTTCATCACAGGTATGCACAACAAAATGCTTGGTGCATTGGGAAGCCTGCCAGAAATCCTGAGTGCAATGTTAAGGAGCATGAAGGAGTCCAGCACCAACTTGGCACAGGAATTTGTGCAGAGATTGGAGCCCATCCTTACCAGCATGGAAGTGGTGGCCAACACTGTTCACACACTTGTGGACCCAACCTTGATGTTGTGTCTGATGGCTGATATTGCAGCTTCCATTGCAGCACAAGCAGCAGCCACCCAATGTCTGAGTGCTGCAGTGGAAGCTCAAACTGCTGTCATGCAAGCTCAGCTTGCTAACATGAATGCTTTGGCTGCTGCCATCATGGCTGTGGATTACAGTGTGGAAAGGGGCTTACAGGGTGTCACTCAATCCAGCAATCTGTCCTCCAACAGATTACTAGGATTGCTGAAGCGCCACCCCAGGGGAGTGGCAGGGGCTCCAAGGAGCACAAACCTGCTGTCCTCTCTCAGGAAGACAGCTTTCATCCTCCCACCACTGCCATTCCACCAGTGCCCTTGCTGTTGCCTGTTAGCCAGCCAGCCTAGACTGCTGCCGCCCATGCTGAGTTGGTGCAGTCTGAAGCTGGGCCTTCTAGGCCCAGAGCTGGTCGAGATCATCCTCCAAAGCCATCTGCAGTCTCCTCCACTGAAAGACTGCAGCCTTCCACCAGTCATGCTTCAGCTAATAGCACTGCGTAGGAGCACTAGGACGGGCAAAGGCACACAGAAGACAGGCACTAAGGGAATGCACAAGGATAATTAGTTGACTTTTGTATGTAATATGGCATGATTTCATTCATAAATTTGGTTTAGAATGTTTATTTTGTGGTGGCTTTTATTTTTGCATTGTTGCCAAGCGGACGCTGTGATGGTCAGTGTGTAATGATTTCACAATAATTTTGAGATTTCCTACAGTTCTGAAGATTGAATTTTGATTAAAGAATACCTGGGTAATATACCTTTAAAATCCAGGGATCAAAATGGCCGTCAGACCTCGTGGCAGAAGACAAAAGACATTGAAAAGGCAGCTTGCGTGTGTCTGTGAAAAAGGGGTAATCAAAGATGACTGCCCAACCTCGTGTCAGGACACAGACTGTGGACATATGAAAAGGGAAGATCAAAGATGGCTGACTAAACTGCCAATCAAAGGCAGTTCAGGGAGTTCCCTTCCCTGCAGAGACAATCGACAGAAACTGCTACTATGTTTACACAAAGGATTAACCACTTGAGACTGCGGTTTCAGTTTGACCACAGGACAATGACTTTTGTTTACGCTAACTTCCAAAGCTGTTTACTCAGCAATTATAGAAAGACATGCTTTTTTTTCAAACCAAGACAGCTCCATTCAAACTCAGTACGATGAATGGGAATACATTCACAAACCCATCACGATAAATGGGTAATTCATCCAAACCCATCACAGACAATGGGGACAGTTTGGATCCCTTTTGTTCAGCCCAGATGCACCTGGATTTGGGTGGGAAGGTTTCGGCCCCAATGGGGTATAAGATAGCTTCTCAAGAAGCCATCTCTCTCTCTCTGCCACCTCGCCTCCGTGCTCTGCCTACAGAAGAACAGCTCAGAAGCCTGCCTAAAGGAATGGAATACCAGCAGTTTACTTTTAAATACTGGGGTATTTTCTACTTTGGGGCAGTGAAAATCATAGACTGCAGGGGGCACGGAGCAGGCATTTTCATTAGTGAGCATACCTTTTCTGGCCCATTACAAGGCAACTTAGAATAGGTATAGGGGTGGGAATTAAGGGGAATTTTGTTAGAACTGTAATTTTAGTTGATTTTCCCTTGTTGTGTCCGTTCTCTCCTCCCCTATTTAAGTAACAGTGTTGCACTAGCAGAGAAGTGCTGTAGTGAACATTGAGTTCTGTATTACAAGTGCTGTATTTAAATAAAAGTGTTGCACTAAGCAGGGAAGTGTTGTAGTGAACATTAAGTGATTTATAAGAAGTAAAGTGCTGTATTTAAGTAACAGTGTTGCACTAGCAGAGAAGTGCTGTAGTGAACACTGAGTTCTGTATTAAAGTGCTGTATTTAAATAAAAGTGTTGCACTAAGCAGGGAAGTGCTGTAGTGAACATTAAGTGATTTGTAAGAAGTGAAGTGCTGTATTTGAGTAACAGTGTTGCGCTAAGCAGAAAGGTGCTTCAGTGGACACTAAGCAGCTGTATTAAAGTGCTGTATTTAAGTAAAAGCTACTAAGCAGAGGTGCTGTAGTGAGCAAGGTGTACTGTATTAAAGGTGTGTTGCACTAGTTAAAGGTGCTGTATTTAAGTAAAGCCGCTAAGCAAAAGAGTGCTGCAGTAAATGATAAGTGAACTGTGTTAAGCAAAAGTGCTGTACCAGGCATAGGTGTGTTGTATCGATTATTTTTAAGTTGTTTCTTTCTTTTTGTTTCAATAAATACTGGTCTGTTTTGCACCCAAACCACGAGTCACGTTTTTCTGTCTACATCGCTACCGGATAAGTCCGGCGGTCAGAACCAGGAATAGGGGAGCGCTTCGAAACTGCACGGGGGTCCCTGGAGCAGCTCAGAGGCTTCTGACTGGCCAGAGACAATAACCATAACCCCAACCCCGCTTGTTTAATTCCTACAAGTGACAGAGGGAAGGTAATGTGTGGGACTGTTTGTGAATGGGGAATTGGGGTTGCAGTTACCGGTAACACATTAGGATGAGTTCATCACAGACAGCCCGGGCAGAAAGGGGTTGCCTAGGTTGCCTCCTCCCTTCCTCCTCCTCCTCGTCATGCTAGTGCTCCTCAGCTCACCGTATAGCTGGTGGCAAGGGCTGTGCCCTCATGATGTTGAGGTTATACAGTGTGCAGCAACAACCATGAATCTTGACACCCACTCTGCCGAGTACTGCAGGGCTCCTCCAGAGTGGTCCAGGTGGCAGAAGTGTTGTTTCAGCCCACCAATGGTCTGCTCTATCACGTTTCGTGTGGCAGCATCGCTTTCATTGTATACATGCTTCATACGTGTGCGTGAGTTGCTCACTGGAGTCATCAGCCATGCCATCAGCGGATAGCCCTTGTCGTCCAGTAGCCTCCCTCTGGTTTGCCATGATGGCTCAAATGCAGATGGCACAGTGGACTGCAGTGGAATGAAGGCATCATGACTGCTGCCAGGATACCAGGCATTGACCTGCATGATGTGCTGCGTATGGTCACACACCAGCTGGACATTGAGGGAGTGGAATCCCTTTTGGTTCTAGGGCAGAGTTGACATGTGGCACCCACAAAGCGGTGTGTGTGTAGTCAATGGCACCCTACACCATGGGGAAGCCTGCAATACTAGCGAAGCCGCATGCTCATTCCGCCTGCTTGTCCCTGGCAACAGAGAATGAAATATAGTCAGCTCTCTTTGAATACAGAGCCTCAGTGACCTCTCTTATGCAACAGTGGATGGCAAACTGCGAGATGTTGCAAATATCTCCAGCTCCAGCCTGAAAGGAGCCCGACGCATAAAAGTCCATCGCCACGGTCACCTTTACAAGCAGTGGCAATGCGGTCCTCGCCCTGCTCTGAGGTTGCAGTTGTGGCTGCAGGAGGTGGCAGATTTCAGTGACGACATCCTTATTGAAGTGCAAACGTCTCACACATTGTTCCTCACTGAGGTTCAGGTCGGAGAATTGCTCCCCGAACACCCTGGGCAGAGATGACGTCCTGCTGAGAGCCCTTGTCCCCCTCCTCCTCCTTCCTCTTCCAGCAGCTCGCCCTGCTCTGCATAGCTTATCTTCATTCTCCAAGCCATGCTGTATTCCAAGGGGAAGGCCTACTAGTGCACCCATATCTGGTAGCAAGTAGATGGTGCAGAAGCCTTGATGTCAGCAAGCAGTTCTTCAGCACCTGCCACACCACTCCCTATAGACTTTTGCAACTCGAAACAACTATAGAAAGCACCAAACACTTGTAGCAACAACCAGAAGAAATCAACCATCAAATAACCTGTAAGTAGTTGATCACCCCTTTAAATAGCACTGGTGGGGGGTCCTTCCTGCGAGCTTAAGAGAGGGCATTAGTTGGCGCATTGAGCTCCAAAATGGCACCACTGGCATCAAATTAGAATTGCACACTGATTGACAGCATGATCTGCCTGCTCTACATGCTTCCGATGGACTTTAGCTGTGTGTGCACTAATGCCCTCACCAATACGGCGTCTGGTGCGATTTGCCCCACAAGTGTGCCAGCACCGGATGCCATTTTGTTACTCAAACGGCACCCATAGCAACCAAACAACAGGCACTACCGATCCCAATTTTGCACCGAAAGTGTCTAAAATTGGGTCGGTTGCCTTACGGCCCTGATAGCCCACCTATTGACATTTTGAAAGAGGCCTCTCGCTGGGCAGCTAAATCACTTGATAGCCTTTTAATATGCAAAACGGGGTCCTATGACATACATAGGATCCCCATTGCCATTTTCGGAGAGAACTGATGGGCCATGCAATTTTGGGCCTATTCAGCAGGTGATAGAGAAGAGGCCCAGCAAAGGTAAGTTTGAAGTTATTTTTGTAGGGCCTGGTACAGGAGTGCTCCTCTGAACCCCACAAAAATAATCTAGGCTGCTGCAACCCTTCCCTTCCCACAATTCCCTTGCTGGGTCCGGGGCGGACCGATATTGGCCAGCTTTTAGCTGGCGAGCTGCATCGGGACACCCTCAAAATCACAGCTGCTGCTTCATGGCCAGCTTTAGACTACCTGCCGGAATCACAATTTTTGAAAACCAGCCCCAATGAATAAAGAACTACTGCTTAGACAGAATTCCCAGTGAACCACCGCACCCCCCCCGCAACCCCCCACCCCCGCCAGCCCCCATAGCTGACCACACTTTCAGCTAGGATTCCTGTTTTCCTGTTCTATTCACTGGGAGCCTATTTCAATTGGGAGCCATAGCTAGCATCACAAAATTTGGTGAAGCTAGTCCTCCCAGCTGCAGACACAGGCATCTCCACATCTGGGTGGGGGGGTGGGGGTGGGGGGCGTCCTGAATAAGCTCAATTTACAAATTTGAGGCCATAGTGGAACTAGGAGAAATACTCATTTTGATAAACCTGCATCCACAGTAGATAAAACAGTCTCACACCATTACTGGTCAGAATCAGTGTGTAATATTATTTTACAGCTTGATGATTAAGGTATTATGATTGGCAGCAATACCTCTGATACAACCTAAACATCACTGCCAGCACTTAGAACTCATTATAGTATGAGACAGTGCAATTTTTTCCTTTTTACATACATTTAAATTCAGTTGTACTAAATGTTTGAGCTTATTTTAGTTACAATCCAATGAGATTTGCACAAAATGTTGAATCAGCCTGGATCTTCCTCCGATCTATTTCTATTATTACAAGGAGACAGTAGCTCAGTGATTCTGAAAAAGTCTTTCCTTAGGGTAGATCTGGGACGGGTAGGAACTTCCATATCCCAGCGTCAGGAGCATTTAGACCTTACGGGGTGTGTCCATGCCATAACATCACCAATGGAACACTTACCTCAGGTGGGGGGGAGAGGTTTTGTGGTAGTGTCTTGTCACAGGGTAAGTGGCCTCACTGTTCCCAGCCCAATAGGTGAAAAAAAGGTCAGTGCTGCTGTTTTCCCATTTGGCCGGTTTCACAACAATTTCAAGAAATCAGCCATTTAAACCTTCTGCTGAGATCCTTAGTAAAGCTAGACATTAGAAACATTGAGGCATTCCTAGCACCCAGTGTTACATAAAAACATAGAAACAGGAGTAGGCCATTCAGGCCCTCAAGCTTGTTTCGCCATTCTATTAGTTCATGGCTAATCTGTATTTCAACTCTATTTCCCCACCTTTGATCCATATCTTTTGATACCCTTACGTGACAAAAGGTCTAGAAAATTTCAATTGACCCAGCATCCAGACTTTTGGGAGAGTTCCAGTTTCTACTACCCTTTGCATGAAAAAGTGTTTCCTGATTTCATTCTGCAGGAAATAGTTTCTCTGTATCTACCTTAACAAATCCATTTATCATTTTATACACCTTGATTAGACTAGGGTGCAAATGACTGGAAATATTTTCCTCATTTGCACAGCATCATAATTCACCCACCCATATGCACCGCCCCCCTCCCCCCCCCCCTCCCTCCCCCCCCACCGACTCACAATTTCTGACGGGCTTACTAAGAGGTAGAGACACAGTGTAACCAGCTCCCAACCTAAATTCTGTTGCTACCCTGCCAGCTAATGGCAACATTGTGTCCCCAGGCCACAGGTAACTTTCCCTGAATAGTTATCCAAGATTATCTCTATATGTAATATATTTGGGTAGAACAAATGAGGGACAGTGACACGATGAGTTGCTAGTCCATGTGCTTGTTTATTAGACCAGAGCAAACTGAGCATGCACATACAAAACCACATGATAATACATTACACTGCTTTTCTCCTTAAAAAAAAGTGTACGTATCCTTTTCTCAAATATAACAAAACTATGCTTTTATTCTCTCAGTATTACACGTAAAAAGGACTCCTGGCTTTTTTCTTTTAAATGAACTACAAATCTAGCTTAATAACAGGTTTGTGGAGCCTTTCTGAGCTCCTTACAGAAGGTTTTGGTGTTGAACCAATTTTCGGGCTGTTTTGTTTTGGTTCCGAACTCAAAGATGATCCTGTTTCTATCTCAGACTTGTTTGAACCTGGTACTTCAGTTACTGAAATCTGAACTGAGTCAAACTCATGTATGCGTTCATGATCAAGTGGTTCACAATCATGTCTTGGTTCATCTCTAGCTGAGATTGTTTGATCTACATGAACACTTCAGATGTTGTCACCAATTTCAACCAAATATCTCTTGGTTCCACCAAACTCTACTATGGTTCCTACGTTCCATTTGTGTGAACTCGACTTTCCAGGAGGATTGAGAACACAAACACACTCGTTTTGTTTGAAACTGCATTCTTCCTGATTGCTGTCATAATAACGTTTCTGACTGAACTGTTTCTGTTCAACTCTTGAGGCCAAATTCAGTTGAACAAGACTCAATCGTGTTCTCAATCTCCTCTTCATCAAGAGTTCTGCTGGGTGTAAAGTCTGTGGGTTGTATAGCGAAGTAATACACAGACTACAAGAGTAACTTTAACAGGACTTTACTATTCGAAGGTCAGGGCGAATCTGCCCCATAAATCCTGACACAGCACTTATATACTGGTGTGGTCACCGTCGGTATTACAGTATACAGCAGCCAAGATAAAGTAGTGCCACACCTAAAATAGTTCTCTTAAAGGTGAACGGTTACATACGATAGTTCTCTTAAAAGTAGAACAGTTACATACACTACAATCCTCCCTTTTTAGCTTACAACATACTTATTCCCCATTAACCATATCATTAGAACATATATACAAATTATGTAAAACAGTTCACAGGTTCAGTCTCTCTGGAGGTCTCCTGACTCTGTCCGGATAATGCCTCGGTGGTGTAGTAGTTTTCGGCGGGGTAGTAGGTTCTTCCGGCAAGGCCGATTCAGCTTGAAGGACAGTGTCAGGATCATCTGATTCCAGTATTACCAGATCGGAGGTAGGTGCTCTGGGTATCTCTGTTTCTACATTAGCCATGCAAGGTTGTGGAGTAGGTTGGCTCTTTGTGGATGACCCTATGATCTGGTCAACATGGCGCCTTATTATGCTGTCACCAATGTCCACTGTATACAGCAGCGGCCCTAGCCTTTTTACAATAGTTCCCGGCTGCCATTTCTCGGTACGGTAGTCCCGGGCCAAAACATGTTGACCTGTCTGAAAAGATCTAGTTGGCCTTTCATTCATGCCCTGGAATTGCCGGTTCTCTACGTCCCTTCTGATGTTTGGCTTAATCAAATCCAGCCGGCATCTTAGTCTTCCATTGAAAAACATCATGGCGGGAGTTTGATTTGTGACCGCATGTGTTGCATTCCTGTACGCCAACAAGAAGCTATCTACCTTATGTTGTAAGTTGATGTTCTCATTACCCATGGCCTTTATGGCCTTCTTGAGGGTCTGGACAAACCTTTCAGCTAAGCCATTGGTGGCAGGATGGTATGGGGCTGACGTGTAGTGCTTGACCCCATTGCTTTTTAAAAACTTCCTGAATTCTTCGGACACAAATTGTCGTCCATTATCAGAACAGACCTGTTCCGGCAGCCCATTCCTGGCAAACATGGTCCTTAATACTGTGATGGTTTTTTCCGTGGTGGTGGAGGACATCTTTATTACCTCCGGCCACTTGGAGTGTGCATCCACCGCTATTAGAAACATTGAGTCCATAAATGGACCAGCAAAGTCGATGTGTGCCCTTTGCCAAGGAGATGAGGGCCACTCCCATGGATGCAGAGGAGCTTGTGGTGGCGCGTTTTGGACCTTCTGGCATCCTAGACAACTCTTGGTTATTTCCTCGATGTCTCTATCAATACCTGGCCACCACACAAACGCTCTTGCTAGGTTCTTCATTTTCACTCCACCCAGATGCCCCTCGGAAAGTTCCTTTAGCACCTTATGCTGAAGTTTGGGTGGGATCACCACTCTCGATCCACACATCAAGGTTCCTCGGCACACTGACAGCTGTTCTTTCCGTTGCGAAAATGCTGGCAGTGTTGGTTCGCCATGTGCTGGCCATCCCTCCACTGTTAGATCGTAGACCCGTGAGAGAGTCGGGTCATTTCTTGTTTCATTCTCGATCATCGAATTGGTTACTGGTAGACATTCTACTATGGATGAGTGGAACATTTCTACCGGGTCCATTGTAGCCGCCTCTTCTACTACCGGCAACGGTAGGCGCGATAACCCATCAGCATTTCCATGCTGTTTGGAGCTTTTGTATTCAATGTCATATTGGTGTGCCCCAAGTAACACGGACCACCTCTGTAACCTTTGCGCTGTCATAGTGGAAACGGCCTTGTTAGGGTTGAATATGGACACCAACGGCTGGTGGTCTGTCAGTAATGTGAACTTCTTGCCCTGCAGGTAATGATTGAATTTCTTTACTCCCCACACACGGCTGAGGGCCTCCCTGTCTATCTGAGCGTAATTTCGCTCCGCGGAGGTCAACGATCGGGACGCAAATGCGACTGGCCTTTCCGAGCCATTTGGTAACTTGTGTGAAAGTACTGCTCCAATTCCATAAGGGGAAGCATCACAAGCTAGACGAAGAGGTAACGTTGGGTTGAAATGAGCCAACACTTCCTCAGAGGTAATCAACGCCTTGCTTCTGCGAAAGGCCTTTTTACAGTCCTCGCTCCACTTCCATGGCACTTCTTTCCGTAACAGAGCATTCAGCGGATGTAGCACCGTGGATAAATTTGGCAGAAACTTGTGATAATAATTAATCAACCCCAGAAACGATCTCAACTGTGAAACGTTTTCCGGAGCGGGGGCCTTCACAACAGCTTCTATCTTGTCAGGCGACTTGTGCAGCCCCTCTTGGTCAATGACATGACCGCAGTACGAGATCCGTTTCTGGAAGAACTCACATTTCTGGCGATTAACTCGAAGGCCATATTCCTTCAACCTGGTGAGCACCAGTTTCAAATTTGTGAGGTGTTCCTCCTCGTCTTCTCCCGTAATCAGGATATCGTCCAAGTAACACTGCGTGCTTGGAACACCTTGTAAGACCTGCTCCATTGCCCTCTGCCAAATTGCTGGAGCCGAAGCTACTCCAAAAACCAGTCTATTATAACGATACAAGCCTCTGTGCGTGTTGATTGTGAGACACTGGCGCGACTCTTCCTCGACTTCCAATTGTAAGTATGCCTGTGCCAGGTCTATCTTGGTGAAGTGTTGCCCGCCAGACAATGAAGCAAAGATATCCTCAATCCGCGGAAGCGGGTATTGTACCGTGTGAAGCATCGGATTAACTGTGATTTTGAAATCTCCGCAGATGCGGACCTTCCCCAGTCCCCCTGGCTTGTTACTTGATGAAGACTTCATGACGGGAACAATGGGCGTGGCCCACTCACTCCAGTCCACCTTAGACAGTACCCCTGAACGTTCAAGCTCTTCCAGTTCTGCCTCCACAGCAGGTCGTATCGCGTAAGGTACCGATCTGGCTTTGAAAAATTTTGGGCTTGCATGTTCTGCAATCTTGATTTTTGCTTTAATGCCTCTCAGTGTTCCCAGTCCTTGCTGGAATACCTCTTTAGCTTCGTCCAATATTCTGGACAACCGTTCAGGTTTGACCTCTTCCTTCCCGGAATCTACCGTCATTATGTTTAGTGAATGCCAGTCCATCTTTATTTTCCTGATCCACTCCCGTCCCAGAAGTGGTGGACCTCCCTCGGGCAGCACATACAAGTCCATCCTTTGGTGATCTTTGTCTTTGTATCTCACCTTGACTTCTATCTTTCCGATGGGGTATACTTTGTGCCCCGTGTATGTCTGCAATACTATCTCCGCATCCCGTAGGGGAATATGTTTGAATAACTTTTTGTAATCATGCTTATTCATGACCGTCACCGCCGATCCGGTGTCCACTTCCATCTTCACTTGGACTTTTGCAATCTGTAGTGTGATCCAGATAGTTTGTCGGTCAGCTTCTTTACTCACATTATGAATCCTCAGACTACCCAGTGCCTTGCTGTTGGAGTCTGAGTCCGAATTCTGTTCATCTGGACTCTTCCCAGTCACCTCATGTACCTTTCTGTACTTCTTCTGCGGTGACTTATTATTGTTTCTCTTCTTTCCTGACCGGCATACCTTAGCTATGTGGCCAAGCTTGCCACATTTCCTACAGTCTTGGTTTTTAACCCAGCATTGGTTCTGGTCGTGTGTTGTCTTCCCACAACGAGAACATTTCGTTGTACCCGAAGTCATTTGATCCACACTGAGTACCGCTGTCTTCCGCTGCATTTCCGCCGTGCCTCTCGCTGCGGCTTTGTGCGATGCTGCAATAAGGACAGCCTTATCAAGTGTAAGATCGTTCTCTTCGAGTAGTCGTTTTTGCGTTCCTTCCTTTGACAATCCACACACGAACTTGTCTCGCAATGCCTCTGTTAGATTTCCTCTAAACTGGCAGTATTTCGCTAGTCTACGCAGCTCGACCAAGTACTCCGCGTTGCTTTCCTCTTTTCGTTGCGTTCTCCCGTAAAATTTAGATCGTTCCGCTAACATTAGCGGTGCGGGGTTCAAGTGATCCTTCAGAACAGCAACAATATTAGCGAAGGTCTGATCCGTCGGTTTAGCTGGTGATAGAAGATGCTTCAATAACCCGTATGTCTTCGCGCCCATCGAGTTTAGCAAGGTTATAGCTTTATCATCATCTTCTATTTTATTGGCCTCACAATATATCTCGATACGTTCTACGTACGTGGCCCAATCTTCCACCTCGGCATCGAAGTTGTTGATGTTACCATGCTTAGGCATCTTCACTATCTCTCACTATCTTTCTGCGAAACAACAGGATTTCTCTTTAACTTTTTAACATTTTCTTCTTTTTCCAAAATGGCGGGTTCCCGCGTTTGTCTTCTTCCCCGCCTACTGGCAAAATGGCGGTTTCCTGCGCTTGTCTTCTTCCTCCCTACTGGCAAAATGGCGGTTTCCCGCTCCTGACTTCTTCCTCTGGTGGGAGGGGTAAGCTTTGCCCTCGGGCGACGACCGCTGGTTTACGGGGTTTGTAGCCTGTGCGCCGGCTTCAGTTTATTCTGAAGCGTGCGCTAGAAAAGCCGATCGCGTTCCTTGTCCCCCCCCCCTTCTTCTTTTCGGCAGGGGCAACCGGCGCTGGGGACAACCAGTTGGCGTCGGACAGATCCAGCTCCTGGTCCTTCATGGCAGCTGCTGCAAGCCGCTGGCCGGAACCTCGCTCGGTCTCTCTCTCGGGCTCTGTCTCTCCCGCTCGTGCGGCTCTCGCTCGCTCTCTCTCGGGCTCTGTCTCTCCCGCTCGCTCGGCTCTCGCTCGCTCTCTCTCAGGCTCTGTCTCTCCCGCTCGCGCGGCTCTCCCTCAGCGGCTTTAAACGCCTCTCCCAGACCTCCCGCAGTCCGGTCCTTTCCTCCCCGGCTGCGGCTGATTCTTCGCGGGTTATTTAGTTATTTATTTATTTATTGCCTCCGCGCCTTATGATCCCGGTCGCAGCGCCTCGCGGCCTCAGTATTTGTCCGGCCTTTTTCGCCGTCGCGGTCTAGTCGTCTCACGACGCTCCCCAGCCCGCTTGTACCACGGCTTCTGCTCCACGCTGCCCCAGTCTCAGCGCCTCTGGGCCCGACTTCTGTCCGGCTCCTTTCCCCCTCGACCGTGGTCGAGTGCACCGCCCTTATCCTCCGTTTATTTGTTTCTATTTTCCCTTTACTCACAGTCACCGTGGCCGACTTGCTTCTCGTGCTAATCGGCTCACTCCCCACCGTGGCAGAAGGGACAATCAGTGCCTGTTGCTGATGGAAGGCGTCTTGTTTGAAGTCTTCCTTCCTTCTTGCTCTGCAGCCTTGAGTTTTCTCTCAGCAAAACGACGAGGGCGGTTGCCTCTTCTCGACACTTCGTTAACTGCTTCGGACGTATTGCTGCACGCAGGGTAAGATCGAACTCATCGCCACTGTAAAGTCTGTGGGTTGTATAGCGAAGTAATACACAGACTACAAGAGTAACTTTAACAGGACTTTACTATTCGAAGGTCAGGGCGAATCTGCCCCATAAATCCTGACACAGCACTTATATACTGGTGTGGTCACCGTCGGTATTACAGTATACAGCAGCCAAGATAAAGTAGTGCCACACCTAAAATAGTTCTCTTAAAGGTGAACGGTTACATACGATAGTTCTCTTAAAGGTAGAACAGTTACATACACTACACTGGGGTATATCCAGTTGTAGTGTACGGAGTAGTTCTGTTCTTCAGCAAGAAATTTGCCAAACATTGCTTCATGCTGAGTCCTGAACCACCCTGCTTTTTGAGAGCTTCTTTCACTATTCTGACTGACCTTTCGGCTGTTCCGTTTGAAGCTGGATGATATGGTGGAACAAGAGTGTGTTTGATACTGTTCTGTTTCATGAATTCTTGGAACAGAGCAGACGGAACTGAGGACCATTGTCAGAAAAAAGCTCTTCAGGTATGCCGTGACATGCAAAGATAGACTTCAATTCATCAATGGGACATTTAGTTGTAATATTTGAACCCATGTGTTTCACTTCAATCCACTTTGAGTGACTATCTACAAGTTGTAAGGTTTGAACATTTCTGCACAACCCCAAAACAGAAGTATAACCTTATTTAAAATTATTTTGGAACATCACAGAAGAAATCTGTAATAGGGATAAAAGTGTGGTTGGGCCTAACAGAAGAATTCAAAGAGTTAAATTATACATTTTCCCTAAGTGTAAGGAAGGAAGAGATTTTGGACTGTTTTAAGGAATTATTGGGCCAAAGGGATTTAAAATAAAAATCCCAGGAAGATTTGGCTGGTTTAAAAGACATGTTCAGGCTTGCAAAAGGCTGTGACACAGGGGAGGTGGGGTGGGCCCCCGAGTTTGGATATTGGACAGTCTGGGAATGTTCTAGGTCACCTCAGTCTTTACATAAAGACAATGAAACCTGTTCCCGCCAAAATTCGCAGAGCCAAGGTACATGAATAAAACAGTACATGTCCCCAGCAACACAAAGGAAAGAACATAGTCCAACAGTAACCAACATCCAAACCACAGTCCAAAACCAATCAAAGAGATTGACAAACGGTTTACATTTTTAAACTAGTTTCAAGGCAATCCCGAAACCAGTTAAAGGCCGATTAAGAGTTAGATGGGCCATCCCCGAAGCTCGTTAAAGTCTTAAAACACATTAAAAATAACGAGCCTGCCAAATTTAACAAACAAACCTGAGATTTGGTGGTCAGATAAGCCAGGCCTCAAACTAGTATAATTGAGGCCTGCTTTTTCAGAGAAACAGTTCAGCTCATCATCGGAGAAACAGTTCAGCTCAGAGTTCAAGTTCAGCCAACCAGTTCAAGAGAGAGATCACCATCATCGGAGACTTGAAGAAACATAAGGAGAACGAAAGTCATGGCAATCGAAGGCCTACAGAAACCAACAACCATCAATATTACCACCAACCAGGTAATATTAGGCCACCGTGACCAACAAGAAACCAACCACTGAAAAACTCACAAACCAAAGACTTGTTTCCACTCTATAGGCTAGTCTGACTTACCCCTGGGTAAGATTTGGGCACAAAAGACCCTAAAACTAGCCCTAACCAAAGAAAATTGGGTACTCACCTGATACATCCAACAGAGCGACTAACCGCATCAGCAGACCAACCCAAACTGAAGACCCAACGCAGGTGCAGCCTTCTACCATGTCTAGGGTACGGCAGGCCCCAACCGCCACAACTAAGGAGAACCACAAAATCACAAACCTCTACAATCTGTCAAGAAAGTCGTTTTGGTGAGCATTTCCTGGTCGTCTGGATTCCAGCCTAGCTAATGTAGTGGGGTTGGGAGGGTAAGGGATTTTGTATATTATAATTCTCCTTCGCTTATTACCGAGTGTTCCCCACCCTTTTAGAGTATAAGTTTTATTGTATTGTATATTTTCCTGTCTCAAAATAAAGATCTGAATTCTTTTGACTAACCCAGGTGTCTGTTGCAAGTTTATTACAACCCCCAAATAAGTCCAAAGTCTAGAACAAAAGGGAATGGGAGTGATTCAAACCGCTCAAAGGAGTCAGAGGTGAAGCTGACAAACAACCCACACACCACCCCTTACAAGTACCAGGGAATAATCATTTGCTTTCTCACAGAAGTGTTCATGTAATCTCTGAAATGGTCTACTTGGCCATGTCCGGGGTTTGTAGTGGAGTTTTGGGTGGTTTGTTTCTTGCAATTTTGGTAAACACTGCATTTGCTGACAAATGATTCAAGATCACTGTCCAATCCAGGCCAGTAAACAAAGCTTCTTGCAATTGATGTTATGCTGATGATCCTGGATGTTCAGTATGAAGTTCAGCCAGAAGTCTATCTCTCAAAGGAGTAGGTACCACCACTCTGTTTCCCCACTTGTTACAACCTTGCTCACAAGACAATTCAATACAATGGATATGGAATGGTTCCAATTCTGTGTCCAGACATTGATCAGTCCATCCATTCAAGGTATTTTCATACACTCTTTTTAGTACTGAGACCTTTTGAGTCTCATCTGCAATCTCAGTTGCAGTCACAGGAAAGTCTATGCCAATTTGCACGTAGTTTCTTTCGATCTTTGTGAGGGTTCGCAATGTGAACACAATTGGTTTCTCTTGGTGGTCATCCATTACATGGCTTATGTCAGCTCCCACGCCGTAACTGGAAGCATCATATGCCAACTTAAGCTCACGCTCCATGTCATAGTGCACAAGTAGAGCATCGCTAGAGAGACTTCTCTTACAAGAGTCATAAGCTTCCTGTTGCGCTTTCGTCCACTTCCACTGGACATTCTTCTTGAGGAGCTCATGCAATGGAGCTAACATGGTTGCTAACTCAGGTAAGAAACGTGCATAGTACTGGACCATTCCAAGGAAAGATCTTAACTCAGACACATTCTGTGGCTTTGGAGTATTGATGACAGCATCAACCTTTTCCTTCACTGGTTGCAAGCCATTTGCATCAACTTTCAGACCAAGGTACATAACCTTGGGCTGCACAAAAGCACATTTGCTCCTTTTCAATTTGACATTGTGGGTATTCAACCTTTGAAGCACTATAGCTAGTACTTCTATATTTTCTTCCTTGCTGCTTGTTGCGATCAGCACATCATCTTGATTGCATAAGCAATTTGGAACTCCTTGTAAAATCTTATCCATCGTAGCCTGGAAAATTTTGGGCGAGGACTTTATACCATACTGCAGCTTGGTGTATGAGCACAGTCCCTTGTGTGTGTTGCTGGCGAGATACTGTTGACTCTCTTTGTCAACATTCAGCTGAGCGTAAGCATGTGACAGGTGAAGCTTGGAGAAGACCTTTGACCCTGAAAGTGCTGCATACAAATCTTACAATGTAGGTTATGGGTACTGCTTATCGTCAACTGTTTGGTTGATAGTAACTTTGTAGTCACCGCACTAGTGTACAGTTTTGTCTGCTTTGGGCACTACCATAATCAGGGTAGCCCATTCACTTTTGTCAGTTTTTACCAGCACTCCGTTCTCTCTGAGCTTCACTCGATCTTCCTCCACCTGACTTTTCAACACAAAGGGGACCAGCCTTGCCTTAAAATTGACAGGCTTTGGCCTAGAAATTGGGTTTTGGCGCAGCCAGGGCTTTAGCGCCGGAAGCTAGTGCCGGCGCTAAGTCCCCCTGCGCGCGCCAAAAATTCAGTAGCGCCGCGCCCAAACGGCTGCTGGCGCTACTGGAGGGTTTCAGCGCCTCCCAATGGGCGCTACCTGCCCCATTGCGGCGCTGTTCCGGCGCTGCGGCGCCCGATGCGGTGCGGCAGGCTGGGGAAGTGCAGGCCTCCTCCTTCCGTTAAGGAGGAGCTGCCTGCACCCGACCGCTGGCCGTTGACGGCTGAATAAAAATGAGCCCGGCACCTCGGAGAAGTGCCGGGCTCGCGGCCCACATGCATCTGTGCCGCGGGGGGGTCTTGGAGGAGTCCGGGGAGGGAGGTGCGGGCAGGCGGCCGCCGGGGAAGCGGCCGGCCGCCGCGCGACTTTAATGCGCCGGCGCTAACTTCAGCAAGGCACCTTTTACAGAACGTTGCTTGCGGCTGCCACGGGCGAGGCGGCCGCAACTCAATTTTGGAGTTCGGGCGGGTTACCACGGCAACCGGGACGCTGCGCACACCGATGACGTCATCGGTGCCGGCGCAGCGCTACCGGTGCAACGCCGCTTTAGGGCCCCACTCAATTTTTCAAATGGCCATAACTCTGGCGCTAGTCCCTCTAGCGCCTCAAAAGCGGCGCTAAGGCTAGTGAATTTCTAGGCCTTTGCGTTGGACTTAATGCGGATATGGGCCTCATATCCAGTGATGCCCTCATAACTGTCAGTGAACATGCTTTCGTACTTGTTCAGCATTGTGTCGAGTCGCTTCTTTGAAGTATCTACACTGAAGACATTTTTCCAGTCCAGTTTTAACTTTCTCAACCAGTCTTTTACCATGAGAGTTGGCTTGTTGTTGTAGCTCGCTACAATAATAGGCAGCTTTACTGACTGCCATTGTGTTGAACTGTACATTCCATTTGTCCACATGTCTCTAGGATTTCAACTCTACAGTGCTCTTTGTAAGTGGTATTCAATTAAACTTACTCTCCTATGTGATCTTACTCATGATAGAGCAGTCTGCTGCTGTGTTGATACAGTGCAGCCTTCGGTCACCTGAGGAAGAGAGTGTTTGAAGACCAGGACCTCAAACCCAGCACTAAGCTCATGGTCTACAGAGCAGCAGTGATACCCACCCCGCTGTATGCCTCAGAGACATGGACCATGTACAGCAGGCACCTCAAAGCACTGTTCGGGGGGGTTTAAACTAACTTGGCAGGGGGATGGGATACAGAGTGGAGCTATAATAGGGGGTGATGTACAGCCAAATATAGAGGAAAAAACAAGTCAGACTGGAAGGCAGAGCAAATATGTAATGGAACAAGGGAGTAGGGCAAGGCTGAATGGCATTTATTTTAATGCAAGGAGCCTTATGAATAAGGTGGATGAACTGAAGTTGTTGATGAAAACATGGGAGTATGATATTGTTGCTATCACGGAGACATGGTTGAGGGAGGGGCAAGACTGGCAGCTCAATATTCCGGGGTATAGAATCTTCAGGTGAGACAGAGGGGAGTGTAAAAGAGGAGGGGGTGTCGCAATATTAATTAAGGAGTCAATTACTGCTGTGAGGAGGGATGCTATATTAACAGGTTCCTCTAATGAGGCCATATGGGTTGAACTTAAAAACAAAAAGGGGGCAAGCACTTTGCTGGGCGTGTACTATAGGCCCCCTAACAGTCAGGGGGAGATAGAGGAACAGATATGTAGGCAAATCTCAGAGAAGTGTGCAAATAATAGGGTAATAATAGTGGGGGATTTCAACTTCCCCAATATTAACTGGGATAATCAGACTGTGAAAGGCTTAGAGGGTGCAGAATTCTTAAAGTGCATCCAGGGGAGCTTTTTGAGCCAGCATGTAGAACGTCCTACAATAGAGGGGGGCGGTACTGGACCTAATTCTAGGGAATGTGGCCGGGCAAGCGGTAGAAGTGTTAGTAGGTGAGCACTTTGGTGACAGTGACCATAATTCGGTGAGATTTAAGGTAGTCATGGAAAAGGACAAGGATGGACCGGAAATAAAGGTTCTAACTTGGGGGAAGGCCGATTTTAATATGATAAGGCATGATCTGGCTAACGTGGACTGGGATCAGCTACTTGAAGGAAAATCCACATCGGAGCAATGGGAGTCTTTCCGGAAAAGAAATTGAGAGAGTACAATGGCAACATGTTCCCGTAAAGGTCAATGGGTGGGACCAACAAGCCCAGGGAACCTTGGATGTCAAGGGATATATGATAATGGATTAGGAAAAAAAGTGGGGCTTTTGGCAGATACAAAGGACAAAAGAGAGAGGAAGCCCTCGAGGAGTACAAAAAGTGCAGGGGGATACTTAAAAAAGAAATTAGGAGAGCGAGGAGGGGCCATGAAATAACGCTGGTTGAGCAAAATAAAGGAAAATCCTAAGGGGCCTAGAAATTGGCCTGAGGCGTCCAAGCGGCGCAAAGTTCGCCTGGGCGCTGGAATTTGCGCCGCGATCGCCGCATTAGCGATCGCCGCAAATTCAGTTGAAGTGCCCCTTAGAGGGAGATGGGACGTGGCTCGAGGCACTCCGCATCCCTCTTGGGGGTGCTGAAAGTGAATTTCACAGCGCTACGTGCCGCAGCGCCACACGCTGCGGCACGGCACACTGCGCTACTGCAGGCCTTCCTCCAACTGTTAAGGGGGAGGGGCCTGTAACAGCACGAGCCCCGATCGCGAGTGCCGGCAAAAGAGCCCGGCACCAAGGGAGAAGTGCCGGGCTCTCGGGAGAACAGCCGGCAATGAGCGGGGGGGGGGGGGGGCCAGGAGGCCGGGGGACGGAGGGTGCCGGCAGGCGGCCACCGAAAAAACTGGCCGCCCTGCACCTCCACCTTAACTTGCACCTCTGCCGGCGCAGCAAGGCCCCGTGAACCGGACGCAGGTAGCGAACGGCGTTACAGCGGCGTTCGCTACCAAATATCATGATCGCGGCGGTGAATGGGGGCGCTGCGCACACCGATGACGTCATCGGTGGTGGTGCAGCACAAAAGGCTAACGCCACCATTAGCGCCCCTGCTGAATAACGCGGGAGGCGCAGCCAGTGGCGCTACAGCCACTGACTGCCTCTTTAGGCGCTAACAGGTGGCGCTACTCACCCAATTTCTCCCCCAAGGTGTTTTATAAGTATATACTAGCTGGGGGGTGGCCCGGCAGTGCCGAGGCGTTTTTGAGGGCATGTTATTGTTGGAAGAGAGAGAGAGAGCGACTGGGGGAAAGAGAGAGAGCGACTGGGGGGGAAGAGAGAGAGCGGCTGGGGGGAAGAGAGAGAGCGACTGGGGGGGAAGAGAGAGAGCGACTGGGGGGAAGAGAGGAGAGCTACTGGGGCGAAGAGAGAGAGCGACTGGGGGGAAGAGAGAGAGCGACGGGGGGGGGAAGAGAGAGAGCGACTGGGGGGAAGAGAGAGGAGCTACTGGGGGGAAGAGAGAGAGCGACTGGGGGGAAGAGAGAGAGCGACGGGGGGAAGAGAGAGGAAGAGGAAGGGGGAGGAGGGGGCGGGAGGGGAGAGAGGAGGGAGGCGGTAGGGGAGAGAGGAGGGGGGAGGGGGAGAGAGGAGGGGGGAGGGGAGAGGAGAGGGGAGGGTGTGTGTTGTGTGAGGAGACGGAGACTCTGCGCAGCCCTGGTGGACACCATCTGAGGTGAGTCTCTGTCTCTCTGCGCTTAGCTAAACGTCTGAGCTCGGGCATTGATGTCCTCCCTCCTCCTCCCTCCCCTTCTCTCCCCTCCTCCTCTCTCCTCCCGCCCCCTCTCTCCCCCCTCCCCTCTCTCGCCCCTCCCCCTCTCTCCTCCTCCCCCTCTACCTCCTCCCCCTCCCCTCCCCCCCTCCTCCCCCTCTAATCCCCCCTCCCCTCCTCCTCTCCTCCCTCCTCTCCTCCCTCCTCTCACTGCCTCCCTTTCATTTTCTCCCTCCCTCCCCCTCTCACCTCCTCCTCCCTGCTCTCACTCCTCCCTTTCACTTTCTCCCTCCTCCCTCTCCCACCCCTCACTC